>NC_084584.2:9492500-9547500 GCF_033978685.3 Nerophis lumbriciformis | reverse complement strand
CTATTTCTTTGTTTATTAAAAAAAATACTGTATACCGCTTGGTTAGGATAATTAATGTACTTATTCCTGTAGTTCATGTAAGAAACAGTAGAGAAGAAATGTTGTATTTAGAAAATATTTATATGTATATATGTATGAATGTATGTATGTATGAGTATATATGTGTGTATGTAGGTATATATATGTATGTATACAATAGGGTATATATGGGTGTATGTATGTATATATGAGTGTATGAATGTATATGAGTGTATATATATATATATCTGTATATGTATGTACAGTATATATGGGTGTATGCATGTATATATGTATGTATGTATATATGTATGTATATAAGAGTGTATGTATGTATATATGAGTGTATATATGTATATATGAGTGTGTGTGTATGTATATATGTATATGTACTGTATATATGAGTGTATGTATATATGTATGTATATACTGTATGTATATGTACTTTATATATGAGTGTGTGTATATATGTATGTATATGTATATGTACTGTATATATGAGTGTGTGTATATATGTATGTATGTATATATGTATGTATGTATGTATGTATATGTATATGTACTGTATATATGAGTGTGTGTATATATGTATGTATATATGTATGTATATGTATAGTATATATGAGTGTGTGTATATATGTATGTATATATGTATGTATATGTATAGTATATATGAGTGCGTGTATATATGTATGTATATATGTATAATGTATAGGTCTATATGTGTGTGGTGTGGACACATGGTGCAGGCAGGAGGTGACATGGTGACATGGTGACAGGGTGCATCCAACACGGCACTCACCAACCGCACGTTCCTCACAAGGTCACGCTCCCTCGGCTAGCACGGCAAGAAAAGGGAGGGAAGGGGAGGGGGGGTCGGGTCAAAGGTCAGCAGACAGCAAACAGGAGTCAAGATGGCAGCCGAGGATGACAATTAGTCACTGACACATGCAAACATCAACAACAACAACAACAGGAGGGGGGGGGGGGGGAGGAGGAGGAGACAGGACATGAAGCGCAGGAGGAGGAGGAGGGGGAGGGGGGGGGTCAAAGGGAGTGAGCGGGGTCATGAAAGGTCAAGGGTCATTCTCACCAGCGTCTCTCCAGAGAGAACCTCCAGTAGTGAGATGAGGTTGTGTCCATCTCGAAGATCCTCGTACAGATCACTCACGTGTCTCTGGGCCTGCAACACATAGTACACATCTAATTAATACTACTATACTAGTAATACTACACATCCTCCTACAGATCACTCACGTGTCTCTGGGCCTACAACACATAGTACACATGTACTTAATACTACTACGACTACTAGTAATACTACTATACTAGTAATACTGCACATCCTCCTACAGATCACTCACGTGTCTCTGGGCCTACAACACATAGTACACATCTTAGTACTACTACTAGTAATACTACACGTCCTCCTACAGATCACTCATGTGTCTCTGGGCCTACAACACATAGTACACATGTACTTAGTACTACTATACTAGTAATACTACTATACTAGTAATACTACACATCCTCCTACAGATCACTCACGTATCTCTGGGCCTACAACACATAGTACACATCTTAGTACTACTACTACTATACTAGTAATACTACACATCCTCCTACAGATCACTCACGTGTCTCTGGGCCTACAACACATAGTACACATGTACTTAGTACTACTATACTAGTAATACTACTATAATAGTAATACTACACATCCTCCTAGTAGTACTACTATACTAGTAATACTACACATCCTCGTACAGATCACTGACATGTCTCTGGGCCTACAACACATAGTACACATGTACTTAGTAATACTACGACTACTAGTAATACTACTATACTAGTAATACTACACATCTTAGTACTACTACTACTACACATCCTCCTAGTATTACTAATACACATCTCGAAGAGTCTCCTAGAGATCACTGACGTGTCGCTGGGCCTACCACACATAGTACACAGTACACATCATAGTAGTACTACTATACTACACATCCTCCTAGTAATACTACCATACTACTATACTACACATCCTCCTAGTAATACTACCATACTACTATACTACACATCATCCTAGTAATACTACCACACTACTATACTACACATCCTCCTAGTAATACTACCATACTACTATACTACACATCCTCCTAGTAATACTACCATACTACACATCCTCCTAGTAATACTACCATACTACTAATAGTACATTACACATCCTTGTACTAATACTACCAAACTACTGATTGTAAATTACACATCCTCTGAAAAATGTTGTGTTAATGTCGCCATGTTGTTAACGTCATCGTTATTACTATTAATAATAATATTAACAATAATATTATTATACTGTAAGTGCGGTCAAGTTACACAACATTTACACACAAACAATGACTTCCTGTTCAGTGCAAAGTCAGTTTCACAATAAAAGCATGTCAGTTTCTCATCTTACAGCAAACCACAAAATGCATGTAATTGATTTGAAGTAATATTAGGGAGTATTCTTAGGAAGTATTCTTAGGAAGTATTACTAGGAAGTACCATTAGGAAGTATTCTTAGGAAGTATTACTAGGAAGTATCATTAGGAAGTATTATAGGAAGTATTATTAAGGAAGTATTACTAGGAAGTATCATTAGGAAGTATCATTAGGAAGTATTACTAGGAAGTATCATTAGGAAGTATTACTAGGAAGTATTATTAGGAAGTATCATTAGAAAGTATTATTAGGAAGTTTTACTAGGAAGTATCATTAGGAAGTATTATTAGGAAGTATTATTAGGAAGTATCATTAGGAAGTATCACTAGGACGTATCATTAGGAAGTATCACTAGGAAGTATCATTAGGAAGTATTACTAGGAAGTATCATTAGGAAGTATCACTAGGAAGTATCATTAGAAGGTATCAAAAGGAAGAATCATTAGGAAGTATTATTAGGAAGTATTACTAGGAAGTATCATTAGGAAGTATCATTAGGAAGTATTATTAGGAAGTATCATTAGGAAGTATTACTAGGAAGTATTACTAGGAAGTATTATTAGGATGTATCATTAGGAAGTATTATTAGGAAGTATCATTAGGAAGTATTATTAGGAAGTATTACTAGGAAGTATCATTAGGAAGTATTATTAGGAACTATCATCAGGAAGTATTATTAGGAAGTATCATTAGGAAGTGTCATTAGGAAGTATTATAGGAAGTATCATTAGGAAGTATCATTAGGAAGTATTACTAGGAAGTATCATTAGGAAGTATTACTAGGAAGTATCATTAGGAAGTATTACTAGGAAGTATCATTAGAAGGTATCAAAAGGAAGAATCATTAGGAAGTATTATTAGGAAGTATTACTAGGAAGTATCATTAGGAAGTATCATTAGGAAGTATTATTAGGAAGTATCATTAGGAAGTATTATTAGGAAGTATCATTAGGAAGTATCATTAGGAAGTATTACTAGGAAGTATTATTAGGATGTATCATTAGGAAGTATTATTAGGAAGTGTCATTAGGAAGTATTATTAGGAAGTATTACTAGGAAGTATCATTAGGAAGTATTATTAGGAACTATCATCAGGAAGTATTATTAGGAAGTATCATTAGGAAGTATCATTAGGAAGTATTACTAGGAAGTATTATTAGGAAGTATTACTAGGAAGTATCATTAGGAAGTATTACTAGGAAGTATCATTAGAAGGTATCAAAAGGAAGAATCATTAGGAAGTATTATTAGGAAGTATTACTAGGAAGTATTACTAGGAAGTATCATTAGGAAGTATCATTAGGAAGTATTACTAGGAAGTATTACTAGGAAGTATTATTAGGAAGTATCATTAGGAAGTATTATTAGGAAGTATCATTAGGAAGCATCATTAGGAAGTATTACTAGGAAGTATCATTAGGAAGTATTATTAGGAAGTATCACTAGGAAGTATTATAGGAAGTATTATTAGGAAGTATTTTTAGGAAGTATTATTAGGAAGTATCATTATGAAGTATTATAGGAAGTATCATTAGGAAGTATTACTAGGAAGTATTATTAGGAAGTATTACTAGGAAGTATCATTAGGAAGTATTATTAGGAAGTATTACTAGGAAGTATCATTAGGAAGTAGTTTTAATTTGAACAAACACGCAAATGAGCAGAGCAGCTGTTAGAGTACACACAAGTACGACATGTCACACGACAACACAGCAATAGTACACACAAAAAACACACAATCCTTTGTTAGCAAATATTCGACATTATCTCGACAACCGCTTATGTCCACTTGACATAAATCGTTGTATCACACTTTGGTAGCTGTGGCTTCTTTTGCAGTACATCGTGCAGTACATCATGCAGTACACCATATAGTACACAATATAGTACATGATGTAGTACATGATGCACCACACGATGCAGTACATGATATAGTACACAATATAGTACATGATGCAGCCCATGATGTAGTACATAACGTAAAAGTACATATTTATTGTACTTCATAATACTACATCTCTCCTATCAGGTGTGACCAGGTGTACCTAATAGAGTGGCCAGTGAGTACTGCCCCCTGCTGCTTTGGGGTGGAACACATGAAATGCAAGCTGCTAAAAAAGGCGGTGCAGGCGTGTTAGTGCGGGAGAAGAACGTACCTCCACCTTCCAGTGCTGCAGGGTGGAGGATGGAAGGAAGACAGGAAGTGGTGAGAAAAGGTAGGAAAATAAAAGTATAAAAGATTGTAAAATAAAAGTATGCAGACGCTGTGTGATGGACATGAAGTATGTTGGTTGTGTTATGTTATGCAGCTTATGCTGGCAAATGATGCAAATGCCCACAAACAACTGCATCAGACAAATAATGTACATCCATGCAACAATACACAAGTTAGCCAGGTTAGCAGCAAGTTAACCTGTTTATTAGGAAGTTACCAAGGTTAGCTGGAAGTCAGCCAGGTTACCAAAAAGTTAACCAGGTAAACAGGAGGTTAACCAGGTTACCAGTGAGTTACCAATGTTAGCAGGAAGTTAGCCAGGTTGGCAGCAAGTTAACCTGTTTATTATGAAGTTACCAGGGTTAGCAGGAAGCTAGCCAGGTTACCAAAAAGTTAACCAGGTTACCAAGAAGTTACCAAGGTTAGCTGGAATTCAGCCAGGATACCAAGAAGTTAACCTGGTAACCAGTAAGTTAACCAGGTTACCAGTAAGTTACCAATGTTAGTAGGAAGTTAGCCAGGTTAGAAGGAAGTTAGTCAGGTTAGCAGCAAGTTAACCTGTTTATTAAGAAGTTACCAAGGTTAGCAGGAAGTTAGTCAAGTTACCAAAAAATTAACCAGGTAACCAATACGTTACCAAGGTTAGCTGGAATTCAGCCACAATACCATGTGTTAACCTGGTAACCAGGAAGTTAACCAGGTTACTAGTAAGTCACCAATGTTAGCAGGAAGTTAGCCAGGTTAGCAGCAAGCTAACCTGTTTATTAGGAGGTCACCAAGGTTACCAGGACGTTAGTCCGGTTACCAAAAAGTTAACGAGGTTACCATGAAGTTACCAAGGTTACCTGGAAGTCAGCCAGGTTACCAACAAGTTAACCTGTTAACAAGGAACTTAACCAGGTTACCAGTAAGCTACCAATGTTAGCAGGAAGTTAGCCAGGTTAACAGCAAGTTAACCTGTTTATTAGGAAGTTACCGAGGTTCGCAGGAAGTTAGTCAGGTTACCAAAAAGTTAACCAGGTTACCATGAAGTTACCAAGGTTAGCTGGAAGTCAGTCAGGTTACCAATAAGTTAACCTGGTAACCAGTAAGTTAACCAGGTTACCAGTAAGTTGCCAAGGTTAGTTGGAAGTTAGCCAGGTTACCAGGAACTTGTCCAGGTTACCAGGAAGCCAACCTGGTTACCAGGAAGTCAACCTGGTTACCTGGAAGTTAGCCAGGTTAGCAGGAAGTTACCAAGGTCACCAGGAAGCTAAGGTTAACAGGAAGTTAGCCCCTTTACCACAAAGTTAGCAAGTTAACCAGTCTACTGGGAAGTTAGGTAGTCCATCAGAAAGTTAATGAGGTAAACAGGAGGTTAGTTAGTCTACCAGGAAGTGAACAGGGTTACCAGAAAGTTAACCAGTCTACTAGGAAGTTGGACTGTTTACCAGGAAATTAATGAGTTTACCAGGAAGTTAACTAGTCTACTAGAAAGTTAGGCAGTCTACCAGGAAGTTAGCAACATTACCAGGAATTACGCAAGGCTACCAGGAAAGTTAACCAGTCTACTGGGAAGTTGGACTGTTTACCAGGAAATTAATGAGTTTACCAGGAAGTTAACTAGTCTACTAGAAAGTTAGGCAGTCTACCAGGAAGTTAGCAACATTACCAGGAATTACGCAAGGCTACCAGGAAAGTTAACCAGTCTACTGGGAAGTTAGCTAGTCCATCGGAAAGTTAATGAGGTTGCCAGGAAGTTAGCCAGAGTACCAGATAGTGAGATGGGTTATCAGAAAGTTAACCAGTCTACTAGGAAGTTAGACAGTTTACCAGGAAGTTAACAAGGTTACAGGAAGTTAAATAGTCTACTAGGAAGTTAGGCAGTCTACAGGAAGTTAGCAAGTTTACCAGGAAGTTAACCAGTCTACTAGAAAATTAGGCAGTCTACCAGGAAGTTAGCAACATTACCAGGAATTGAGCAAGGCTACCAGGAAAGTTAACCAGTCTACTAGGAAGTTAGGTAGTCCATCGGAAAGTTAAGGAGGTTACCAGGAAGTGAGCTGGGTTGCCAGAAAGTTAACCAGTCTACTAGGAAGTTAGACAGTTTACCAGGAAATTAACAAGGTTACCAGGAAGTTAAGGAGTTTACCAGGAAGTTAACCAGTCTACTAGAAAGTTAGGCAGTCTACCAGGAAGTAATTAACTTTACCAGGAAAGTTAGCCAGTCTAACAGGAAGTTAACAAAGTTACCAGTTACCAGGAAATTAGCAAGATTATTATGAAGTCTCCTGATAGTCTGGCCTGGTTACCAGGAGGTTAGCCAGGCTACCAGGAAGTGAGCAAGCTTACCAGGAAGTTAGCCAAGCTAGCTTCCTGATGGCTTGGCAACTTCCTGGTAGCCTGGCTCGCATCCAATAACTGTGCTAACTTCCTGGTAACCTTGCTCACTTCCTGGTAGCCTGGCTAACTTCTTGGTAAACTGGCTAACTTCCTGGTAGCTTGGCTTGCATCCTATTAACTGTGTTAGCCTCCTGGTAACTTTGCTGACTTCTTGGTAGACTGGCTATTATAATTTAAATGTGTTAACTTCCTGGTAACCTTACTCACTTCCTGGTAGCCTGGCTAACCTCCTGCTAATCAGACTAACTTCCTGGTAAGCTGGCTAACCTCCTGGTAACCAGGCTAACTTGCTGGTAAACTGGCTAACTTCCTGGTAGTCTGGCTCGCATCCTTTTAACGGTGTTAGCTTCCTGGTAGCCTGGCTAACATCCTGGTAAGTTTTCTAACTTCCTGGTAACATTTTTAAATTCCTGGTAAACTGGTAGCTTTAGCTTTGTTTATATTTTGGGACATTGGCAGCATTTTGACAGCCTTTTCAAAGAGTGAAAGACTTCATTGTTGTCTGGTGATCATCTTTGTTCCTTTTTCTTCTTTTAAAGTGGACAATCTGAGAGTGAGTCATCTCTCGCTGCCTCCGACACACCAACTTTTAGTCATTCTAACAAAATGTCAAAAAATAAAAATAAACACTAAATAAGTAGAAAAAAAAAAAATGCAAACAAGTTAACAAAAAACATTTTAAAAAATCAACAATTGTTAAAAAACTACAAGAAAAAGTCAAGAAAACAGTAATAAATACACAAATACGTAAATAAATTGAAAAAGCAAAACAATATATATATATATATACAAATAAATGATACAATTAAAAAAATATTTTTCAAAAAGTAAAACATTTAATAAATGAGTCAATTTTAAAAATAAAAAATGTTTTTAAAAAGTAAAAAAAATTATAAGTAGGTCAACAATAAGAAAAAAATATAAAGAAAAGTAAAAAACTAAAGCAAATAGGTCAATAAATAGACAAACTACAGAGTAAATAAGACAAAGAAGTCTTTTCAAAATAAATCCATTAATTATTTTTAAAAACTACAAAAAAGTTTAAAAAAAATAAACAAATAGGTCATTAAATTTTGAAAAATACAATAAATAAGTTAACAAATACAAATAAGTCAATAAATATACACTGAAAAAGCAACAACAAAAAAATACAAATAAATGATAAAATTAAGAAAATATTTTTTTTAAAGTTAAAATAAATAAATAAATGAGTCAATATTAAAAATACAAAATGTTTTTAAAAAGTAAAAAAATTATAAGTAGGTCAATAATAACAAAAAATATATAAAGAAAAGTAAAAAAGTAAAGCAAATAGGTCAATAAGTAGACAAACTACAGAGTAAATAAGACAAATAAGTCTTTTCAAAATAAATCCATAAATTATTTTTGAAAACTAGAAAAAAATAAACAAATAGGTCATTAAATTTAATAATATACAATAAATAAGTTAAAAAATACAAATATGTCAATACATATAAAAAGTAAAAATAAGAAATAAAAGAAAATATTTTTAAAAAGTAAAATAATTACAAGTTAGTCAATAAATAAACAAAAAAAAAAGTTAAAAAAAAGAAAATTAAGAAAATATTTTTCAAAAAGTTAAATAAATAAATAAATGAGTCAATATTAAAAATACAAAATGTTTTTAAAAAGTAAAAAAATTTAAAGTAGGTCAATAATAACAAAAAATATATAAAGAAAAGTAAAAAAGTAAAGCAAATAGGTCAATAAATAGACAAACAGAGTAAATAAGACAAATAAGTCATTAAATTTAAAAAAATACAATAAATAAGTTAAAAAATACAAATATGTCAATACATATAAAAAGTAAACATAAGTAAATAAAAGAAAATACTTTTAAAAAGTAATATAATTACAAGTTAGTCAATAAATAAACAAACTACAAAAAGTAAAAACATACAAATAAGTGAATAGAAGAACTACAAATAAGTTTAAAAAAATACAAATAAGTAAAACAAATTACAAATAAGTAAATAGAAAAACTATAAAAAAGTAAAATGAATAGGTTCAACTTTTTTTTTTCTTTTTCTAAATACAAATAAGTCAATAAATAATACAACTAAACATTTTTTATAAAAAGTAGCAAAAAAATACAAATTAATGCAATGATGTTTTCTTGTGTTTTGCTGTTGATAGAATTAAAGAAGATGACCTTTTATGTTATTATGATCATCTGCTGCCCGCTGGTCTTCTTGTGACTGTCACAAGATCCTCAGCAGTCAAATCATTCATGTTCAATAACCAAACAAGTTGCTTTTTAACCATTAAAGACTAAAAAAAAAAAAAAAGACAGTAACTGCCCGGGGCTCTTTAAGGGGGTGTGTTTGAGACCATCTGCAGAGTTTTTGCCCTTTTTTTGTGTTTGTGACGTGAAACATTGCTTCGTGTTGGCGCTCGTACCTTCACCAGGTGCTTGTTGACCCACTTGGTGAAGGTCTTCTTTTGGACTCGGTCCCGCTCGTCTGTGGACAAGAGGCAGCGCGTTAGTTTGGGGCGACAACAACAACAACAACAACAACAACAACAACAACAAGACAGGTTGGTGGTGCGTTCAAGAGCGCGCGCAGTGTCCGAGCACTCGTGGTTGACGGAGAGGAACGTGTCAGCGGCGAGGCAGCATCCTGCGCGTGCAGGACTCTACCTGCACGCATTCCTCAACGCCACGTCGCGCAATGACGACGCCGCCGGAAAAGTGCGGCACGAGTGCTGCCTAAATGAGACGACTCAGCAAAACAAAAAAAGGCTCACATTCAACCATTGCTCGTAAAGTCAGGAAGAGAGACACGCCTCCTCATGCGACTCTCACTAAAACCACAATTTGAGGGTCATCGAACGCCTCACCACAGACCACATAAAATGCTGCTGACAGACACACAAAGGGGGCGTGGCCTGTTCAGAGCCCCCCCACCACAAGTCTGTACCTTTCCTGGAGTCGGTGGGTTTGAGCATGGCGCGGTAAGGCGAGGGCGAGGGCGAGGGCTCCTCCAGGAACACGCCGTCGCTGCTCAGACTGTCCGAGGAGTGCTGCCGGGGTCGCCGCTCCGTCGCCATGCCGACGCCAAATCGCGGGAAGGGAAGTGAAAGACGTGTGTGTGCTTCAGCGGGAAGGAGCGGGGAGTGTTGGCTCTCCCCTGACACGCGTTTCTTCCCTCTTGCACACACCAGAAAGGTCTGCCTGCAGGCGAGCGTGTGGCTCCACACCACACGGAGGAGGGACACGCCTCCTGGAGGTGCGGCCACACCCTGAAAAAGCCACACCGAGTCCTCCAAGACCACCCGGGACAGAACGAGGCCCCCGGACTGCGGCAGCACCCGCACCGGGGGAGGGCCTGCAGTAACCCCAGAACAAGTCTTGATCCTTTCAACTCAACACTGAAACTATTCCCAAGAAGATTCAAACAGTTTTAGAGCGGATCTAAGATCCAGGACTGTTTATTCTAGGGATGGGAAATCGAGAACCGGTTCTTGTTATCTTAGCGTATCAATTCCTGGGATTTTTTTCCAAACGATGCCCTTAATCAATCATTTATTCAATGTTTACTTATATAGCCCTAAATCACGAGTGTCTCAAAGGGCTGCACAAGCCACAACGACATCCTCGGCTCAGATCCCACATCAGGACAAGGAAAAACTCAACCCAATGGGATGACAATGAGAAACCTTGGAGAGGACTGCAGATGTGGGGACCCCCCTAAGGCGACCGGTGCAATGGTAGTCGAGTGGATCTAGCATAATATTGTGAGAGTCCAGTCCATAGTGGATCTAACATAATAGTGAGAGTCCAGTCCATAGTGGATCTAACATAATAGTGTGAGAGTCCAGTCCATAGTGGATCTAACATAATAGTGAGAGTCCAGTCCATAGTGGATCTAACATAATAGTGAGAGTCCAGTCCATAGTGGATCTAACATAATAATGTGAGAGTCCAGTCCATAGTGGATCTAACATAATAGTGAGAGTCCAGTCCATAGTGGATCTAACATAATAGTGTGAGAGTCCAGTCCATAGTGGATCTAACATAATAGTGAGAGTCCAGTCCATAGTGGATCTAACATAATAGTGAGAGTCCAGTCCATAGTAGATCTAACATAATAGTGAGAGTCCAGTCCATAGTGGATCTAACATAATAGTGAGAGTCCAGTCCATAGTGGATCTAACATAATAGTGAGAGTCCAGTCCATAGTAGATCTAACATAACAATGTGAAGTCCAGTCCATAGTGGATCTAACATAATAGTGAGAGTCCAGTCCATAGTAGATCTAACATAATAATGTGAGAGTCCAGTCCATAGTGGACTGGACTCTATTCAACACAAATACAACGTTGAAACATGTTTTTTGACAACGTGTATTCAATGTCAGGTTGTGACGTTGAGATTTTCCCAACCAAAATTCAACCAACGTGGTCGCAATTTACCAATACAACTATGTTGCAACGTTGTTTCAAAGTCACTTTTAAAGGACACGTACGTATAATCAATGTTGTATCAATGTTGTGTATTAGTTTCACTTTGTAAATCCAAACAAACCTTTGCACAATATAAAAATTTTGTTAGTTTGACCAGTACATTTTCTCGGGAGATGACAAAGATTCTTAAGAGAGATCTGGTTTCCAGGTCGCATAATCCAGGTGTGTTAGTCCGACTTTTCAAAAACCGAACACGATCAATGAAGGTGTTGAAGAAAGCTCATTTAGAGGCAAACTATCTGAGAAATCGGACTAATTTAGTTGGTCTGCGTTAGCGCTCATAATAACAATATCACTAATGGTTAATATTCAAGTTACCATCCAAAATACCAAATTCAATTCTACAAGGGTGTGTTTTATCACAGTTTGTTAAAAATACCGAACTGATGCCTCAGAAGATCCACGGAAGCCGTTTTAGTGCGGGTCTTGATGAAGACACGGGTCCGGGAGAGGTCACTTTTGTACAAAGAAGACTGAAATGATTCCCAAGACCTGGGCCGAGAAAGAATCCATACGGTTTTTACCGCGGGTCTTGATAAAGATGTGGATGTGCTGTGAATACAAAAATACTTCAACAATTCCCGATAGATTTAAGGACAAATGCGTCACACGATGAAGGTCCAGATCCAGGATTCTCTCGGACACGGTTATGATTATTAGTATAAACACAATAAAACCCACTTTGTGGGCCAATCAACCAGTTGAAATGTGTTTATATAGCCCTTAACCCCGTCCGGGCAAGGAAAAACTCAAAAAGAGGAGGGCCCACAGATGTCGGGACCCCTTACCAGGTGACCGGCTGCATTGCATGTCAAGTGGGCGTCATTATTAAATTGTTCAATCAATAGATAATGTGGGAGTTCTACTTCCGGTCTAAAGATCACTACATTATAGCGTGACTCCAGATGTCAAAAAGTCCTTCGCTATTAAATATCACGGGAATAAACGCAATCATTTGTCAAGTGTTACAGAATGGCGTTCTTCAGTGGAAGTGGACCAACACTAAACAGAAGCGAGACCAGTAGTCCACTGAAACAATCTCTCCTCTGGAGGTTTCTCTTTCATTCCCGAGCCAAAACAACCGGCGGCCATTGAGACCGTTTCGCTCCCAGAACAACAAGGGCTCGTAAATTCCGCAACGAGACACCGTCACTCGTCAAAGTTCCAACAAGCGGATTCTTGGGATGCTTCCACGGGGAGGAGGCCTGTCGGGACAGGAGAGGCAGGGAGCGGCTCCACCTTCGCCCCACCTGAGACCCTCCTGATGGAAACCCCCACGTCCTGCAGTTAGTACTGAATCATCACTCAACCTGAGGGTCAAGGGACTTCTAGTATTAGCGGCTTTTTGTTCATTCTTCAACGATACGCGAGCCTCCAGCTAGGTGGCAGCACTGCTCCGATAATCACGCAGGAAATATGAGCAAGTATACATAAATGTCAAATAAGGTGTCAGGGGGGGCGTGAGAAAACAATACACATGTTTTCAGCTAAGTGGCAGCAACTCAAAGAGTGCTTTGCACGGATAAATACGTCAATTCGATCAAACTCTCAGTTGCATTTCAATTTAGGGGGGGGCGTGAGAAAACAATACACATGTTTTCAGATAGGTGGCAGCAAATCAGAGTGGTTTCTACGGATAAATACGTACATTTTATCAAATTCTCAGTCGTATTTCAATTCAGGGGGGCCGTGAGAAAACAATCCACATTTTCAGCAAGGTAGTGGCAGCAACTCATAGAGTGCTCTGTACAGATAAATGCATGAATTCTATCAAATTCTGAGTCTTATTTCAATTTAGGGGAGCGTGAGAAAACAATACACATGTTTTCAGATAGGTGGCAGCGAATCAGAGTGGTTTGTACGGATAAATACATCCACTCTATTAAATTCTCAGCCGTATTTCAATTTAGGGGGGCGTGAGAAAACAATACACATGTTTTCGGCTAAGTGGCAGCAAGTCAAAGAGTGCTTTGCACGGATAAATACGTAAATTGGATCAAAAGCTCAGTCGCATTTAAATTTAGGGGGGGGTGGGGGGGGCGTGAGAAAACAATACACATGTTTTCAGCTAGGGCAGTGACTCCGAGTGGTTTCTATGGATAAATACGGGGGGGCGTGAGAAAACAATACACGTTTTTGGGTAGGTGGCAGCAACTCATAAGAGTGGTTTGTATGGATAATTAATATCATTAGGTTCTCAGTCGTATTTCAATTCAGGGGGGGCGTGAGAAAACAATCCACATTTTCAGCAAGGTAGTGGCAGCAACTCATAGAGTGCTCTGTACAGATAAATGCATGAATTCTATCAAATTCTGAGTCTTATTTCAATTTAAGGGAGCGTGAGAAAACAATACACATGTTTTCAGATAGGTGGCAGCAAATCAGAGTGGTTTGTACGGATAAATACATCAATCAATCAATGTTTATTTATATAGCCCTAAATCACAAGTGTCTCAAAGGGCTGCACAAGCCACAACGACATCCTCAGTATAGCCCACATACAGCCACTCTATTAAATTCTCAGCCGTATTTCAATTTAGGGGGGCGTGAGAAAACAATACACATGTTTTCGGCTAAGTGGCAGCAAGTCAAAGAGTACTTTGCACGGATAAATACGTAAATTGGATCAAAAGCTCAGTCGCATTTCAATTTAGGGGAGGGGCGTGAGAAAACAATACACATGTTTTCAGCTAGGGCAGTGACTCCGAGTGGTTTCTATGGATAAATACGTACATTTTATCAAATTCTCAGTCGTATTTCAATTCAGGGGGGGGGCGTGAGAAAACAATACACGTTTTTGGCTAGGTGGCAGCAACTCATAGAGTGGTTTGTATGGATAATTAATATCATTAGGTTCTCAGTCGTATTTCAATTCAGGGGGGGCGTGAGAAAACAATCCACATTTTCAGCAAGGTAGTGGCAGCAACTCATAGAGTGCTCTGTACAGATAAATGCATGAATTCTACCAAATTCTGAGTTTTATTTCAATTTAGGGGAGCGTGAGAAAACAATACACATATTTTCAGATAGGTGGCAGCAAATCAGAGTGGTTTGTACGGATAAATACATCCACTCTATTAAATTCTCAGCCGAATTTCACATTAGGGGGGCGTGAGAAAACAATACACATGTTTTCGGCTCGGTGGCAGCAAGTCAAAGAGTGCTTTGCACGGATAATAACGTAAATTCGATCAAACGCTCAGTCGCATTTCAATTTAGGGGGGGCGTGAGAAAACAATACACATGTTTTCAGCTAGGGGGCAGCGACTCAGAGTGGTTTCTACGGATAAATACGTACATTTGATCAAATTCTCAGTCGTATTTCAATTCAGGGGGGGGCGTGAGAAAACAATACACGTTTTTGGCTAGGTGGCAGCAACTCATAGAGTGGTTTGTATGGATAATTAATATCATTAGGTTCTCAGTCGTATTTCAATTCGGGGGGAGGGGGGGGCGTGAGAAAACAATCCACATTTTCAGCAAGGTAGTGGCAGCAACTCATAGAGTGCTCCGTACAGATAAATGCATGAATTCTATCAAATTCTGAGTCTTATTTCAATTTAGGGGAGCGTGAGGAAACAACACACGTTTTCAGATAGGTGGCAGCAAATCAGAGTGGTTTGTACGGATAAATACATCCACTCTATTAAATTCTCAGCCGTATTTCAATTTAGGGGGGCGTGAGAAAACAATACACATGTTTTCGGCTAAGTGGCAGCAAGTCAAAGAGTGCTTTGCACGGATAAATACGTAAATTGGATCAAAAGCTCAGTCGCATTTCAATTTAGGGGGGGGGGGGGTGAGAAAACAATACACATGTTTTCAGCTAGGTGGCAGCAACTCATAAGAGTGGTTTGTATGGATAATTAACATCATTAGGTTCTCAGTCGTATTTCTATTCAGGGGGGGGCGTGAGAAAACAATCCACATTTCCAGCAAGGTAGTGGCAGCAACTCATAGAGTGCTCTGTACAGATAAATATATAAATTCTATCAAATTCTGAGTCTTATTTCAATTTAGGGGAGCGTGAGAAAACAATACACATGTTTTCAGATAGGTGGCAGCAAATCATAGAGTGGTTTTGTACAGATTAATACATCCACTCTATTAAATTCTCAGCCGTATTTCAATTTAGGGGGGCGTGAGAAAACAATCCACATTTTCAGCAAGGTAGTGGCAGCAACTCAGAGTGCTCTGTACAGATAAATATATAAATTCTATCAAATTCTCAGTCGTATTCCAATTTAGGGGGGGCGTGAGAAAACAATACACATGTTTTCAGCTAGGTGGCAGAAACTCAAAGAGTGATTTGTATGGTTAACTAATATCATTAGGTTCTCAGTCGTATTATAATTCAGGGGGGCGTGAGAAAACAATCCACATTTTAAGCAAAGTAGCATGTAGGTGCTGGTGGCAGCAATTTACAGTGGTTTGTACAGATAAATACATAAGATCTATCAGGTTCTCAGTGATATTTCAATTTAGGGGGAAGGGGGGGTGTGAGAAAATGATACACATTTCTAGCTCGGTGGCATGTAGGCGCTGGTGCCAGCAACTCAGAGTGGTTTGCATGGATAAAGAAATAAATAAATATTATCAAGTTCTCATTCCTATTTCAATTTGGGAGGGGGGGCGTGAGAAAACAATGCACATGTCTTCAGCTAGGTGACATGCAGGTGCTGGTGCTAACAACTCAGAGTGTTTTGTGCAGGCTAATAAATATGATAAGGGTCTGAATTGTGTTTCAATTAAGGGGGGCGTGAGAAAACAATACAAATCTCTATCTTGGTGGCATTTATGTGCTGGTGTCAGCATTTCAAGGTGGTTTGTATAGATAAATACATAAATATTTTCAGGTTCTCACTGGGATTTTAATCTAGGGGGGGCATGAAAAAAAATGAAGTCCCCAAGGGGGGGGGGGGGGGGCGTGAGAAAACAATACAAATCTCTTGCTTAGCATTTCAAGGTAGTTTGTATAGATAAATACATAAATATTTTCAGGTTCTCACTGGGATTTTAATTATGGAGGGGGCATGAAAAAAATTAAGTCCCCAAGGGGGGGCGTGAGAAAACAATACAAATCTCTATCTTGGTGGAATTTAGGTGCTCGTGTCAGCATTTCAAGGTGGTTTGAATAGATACATACATATATATGTTCAGGTTCTCACTGGGATTTTAATCAAGGGGGGCACGAAAAAAATGAAGTCCCCAAGGAGGGGCGTGAGAAAACAATACAAATTTCGAGCTTGGTGGCATTTAGGTGTTGGTGTCAGCAATTCAAGGTGGTTTGTATAGATACATACATATATATATATGTTCAGGTTCTCACTGGGATTTTAATCTAGGGGGGGCATGAAAAAAATGAAGTCCCCAAGGGGGCGCGTGAGAAAACAATACAAATCTCTATCTTGGTGGAATTTAGGTGCTGGTGTCAGCAATTCAAGGTGGTTTGTATAGATACATACATATATATATATATATGTTCAGGTTCTCACTGGGATTTTAATCAAGGGGGGCATGAAAAAAAATTAAGTCCCCAAGGAGGGGCGTGAGAAAACAATACAAATCTCTATCTTGGTGGCATTTAGGTGCTGGTGTCAGCATTTCAAGGTGGTTTGTATAGATACATACATAAATATGTTCAGGTTCTCACTGGGATTTTAATCTAGGGGGGGCATGAAAAAAATGAAGTCCCCAAGGGGGGGCGTGAGAAAACAATACAAATCTCTATCTTGGTGGAATTTAGGTGCTGGTGTCAGCAATTCAAGGTGGTTTGTATAGATACATACATATATATATATATATGTTCAGGTTCTCACTGGGATTTTAATCAAGGGGGGCACGAAAAAAATGAAGTCCCCAAGGGGGGGGGGGCGTGAGAAAACAATACAAATCTCTTGCTTAGCATTTCAAGGTAGTTTGTATAGATAAATACATAAATTTTTTCAGGTTCTCACTGGGATTTTAATCTAAGGGGGGGGGGGGGGGGGGGGGCATGAAAAAAAATTAAGCCCCCAAGGAGGGGTGTGAGAAAACAATACAAATGTTTAGCTTGGTGGCATTTAGGTGCTGGTGTCAGCATTTCAAGGTGGTTTGTATAGATAAATACATAAATATTTTCAGGTTCTCACTGGGATTTTAATCTAGGGGGACACACGAAAAAAAATGAAGTCCCCAAGGGGGGGCGTGAGAGAAAATAGAGAAGCACTGATTCAGGGGACAATAAAACCCGCCCAGCCTGTGCAAGTGAAAGCATGCTGTCCATCACTGGCAGGACAAGAATGTTAACCAGCGCCAGACAGGTAACATTTCACGCTCCCCCCCCCCCCCACCCCAATGCATTATGGGGCATGCAGAGCCAAACTGGTAATGAAGCAGTGTTTCTGTGGAATGTCGTCCTTGGAGATAACAACACGAAGTCAAGAAGTAAACATCAACGGTACCTTTTGACTTCTGTTTGAAGTTATGTCAAAATATGCAAATGAGCTGACTAAATACGACCAAGTTGTGATAAAGATTCACTTTTTGTCACACTAGGAAGAAAGTGGCAAGAAGACAAAAAGTAAGAGGCTTGGTGAGGTTTGTCTCCCTCTAGCGGCGCCAGGCTGCAATGACAGGACTTCCTCTGTCTTTACTACCCCTTTTTTTTTTTTAAGTATAAAAATATCGTGACTAAACTCAGTTGGTCACTTAGGGGGCGGGGCGCTGCCCGCCTTGAAGCGTCATCGCCTGTTGCCATGACAACACGGCAGCGTGGCGAGCAACAAACAGCAAGCCACGTGTGTTGATAGAGTCCACGAAGCGTGGGCGACGTCATAAAAACATAGTCGGGTGGGCGGGGCCGCGTCCAAGTGATAAGCCGTAGCTCCTCCCCCCACCACCACCTCAGTGCGGGAGGGGGGGGAAGGGGGGAGCCAACGTACCTGCGCAGCACATGCGGCTGTAGAGGTGCGAGCCCACTTCCACGCAGCTCATCTCGTGGATGTAGTTGGTCCGCCGGTACGCGAGTCCGCGGGGGAAGAAAACGGACGGCGACATCGCGTCGTCCGCGTGAGCCATGATGATGATGATGATGATGATGGCGGGAGAGACACTATGCGCGGCCCACGCAGCGAGTTGACTCGCTCTGCGAGCTCCGTGGAGGAGGCGGGGAAGAGGACGGGGGTGGGGGGGTCCGGTTGCACTCAAGCCACGCCCACTGCTAAGTTCGTGCGTAAAAAGGTTCCATTTACGCACAGACACGCGCGCGCTTCTGAAGTTTTTTTTTTTTTAAGGGAGGGTTATGAGTGACATATGTACCGCCCCCCTCTTACATAACGCGCGCACGCGCACTGAGTAGTGGAGTCCTCATGTCCACCATGTTGGCAACAGCTGCGCGTCATAAATATAACACTGAGGCGGCCATTGTTGTTTCCACTCCAGTGAGGAGGAGGGCCCCGGAATGTTCCTGTCCTACACAAAGACTCTCAAGGTCTTCCTCTGCTTAGATGTGCACATGGCCTCAGTCTGGACCCCCTCTCCAGGGGCCCAGGCTTAGACCCCCCCATTGTTTACCTGTTTCTCACCTTTTTTCTAAGGGAAGCCGGAAGTTGGCAGACCCGTCAGCGATCCTGTTCTGTCTCCCTGTAATGTCTGATCCTGTTCTGTCTCCCTGTTCTGTCTGATCCTGTTCTGTCTCCCTGTAATGTCTGATCCTATTCTGTCTCCCTGTAATGTCTGATCCTGTTCTGTCTCCCTGTAATGTCTGATCCTGTTCTGTCTGCCTGTAATGTTTGACTCTGTTCTGTCTCCCTGTAATGTCTGATCCTGTTCTGTCTCCCTGTAATGTTTGACTCTGTTCTGTCTCCCTGTAATGTCTGATCCTGTTCTGTCTCCCTGTAATGTCTGATCCTGTTCTGTCTGCCTGTAATGTTTGACTCTGTTCTGTCTCCCTGTAATGTCTGATCCTGTTCTGTCTCCCTGTAATGTTTGACTCTGTTCTGTCTCCCTGTAATGTCTGATCCTGTTCTGTCTCCCTGTAATGTTTGACTCTGTTCTGTCTCCCTGTAATGTCTGATCCTGTTCTGTCGCCCTGTAATGTCTGATCCTGTTCTGTCTCCCTGTAATGTTTGACTCTGTTCTGTCTCCCTGTAATGTCTGATCCTGTTCTGTCTTCCTGTAATGTTTGACTCTATTCTGTCTCCCTGTAATGTCTGATCCTGTTCTGTCTCCCTGTAATGTCTGATCCTGTTCTGTCTCCCTGTAATGTCTGTATCCTGTTCTGTCTGATCCTGTTCTGTCTCCCTGTAATGTCTGATCCTGTTCTGTCTCCCTGTAATGTTTGATTCTGTTCTGTCTCCCTGTAATGTCTGATCCTGTTCTGTCTCCCTGTAATGTTTGACTCTGTTCTGTCTCCCTGTAATGTCTGATCCTGTTCTGTCTCCCTGTAATGTCTGATCCTGTTCTGTCTCCCTGTAATGTCTGTATCCTGTTCTGTCTGATCCTGTTCTGTCTCCCTGTAATGTCTGATCCTGTTCTGTCTGCCTGTAATGTCTGATCCTGTTCTGTCGCCCTGTAATGTTTGACTCTGTTCTGTCTCCCTGTAATGTCTGATCCTGTTCTGTCTCCCTGTAATGTCTGATCCTGTTCTGTCGCCCTGTAATGTCTGATCCTGTTCTGTCTCCCTGTAATGTCTGATCCTGTTCTGTCTCCCTGTAATGTTTGTCTGATCTTGAATGGGATTGTGCTGAAAATGTTAATTTCCCCTCGGGGATTAATAAAGTATTTCTGATTGTGATTCTGAGTCGTTATTCAGACACAGTGTTACCGTTCAAACTGGGTGGCCTTGTTTTCCATGTGTACTTAGGCCCACTACGCTACTGTATAAAGTATGCTGCTACTCGGTTTTCTGAGGTGGTGGAAGAAGTTTGAGAGCATGTAGACGACCACAATGTATCACCCCCAAAAAGTTATTGTGAAATTCCAAGCACGTTGCCTCGTTAGCAGTCTCTGCAAACTCTTGAATTTGGCCGTGACGCATGTGCGCGGAGGTTCATTTGTCTTCACTGCGACGGCTTCTTCTTTTCCTTTTTTTTGACAATGAATTTATGTACGTTGCGGAAATATTATTATTAAACAAATGTAATTATTAAATACATGTAATTATAAAATTATTTAATTCATGTAATTATTAAATAATTTATTATAAAATTAATGTAATTATTGAATAATCTATTATTAAATAAATGTAATTACTGAAGGAATGTAATTATTTAATAAATGTAATTACTGAATTAATGTAATTATTAAATAATCTATTATTAAATAAAGGTAATTATTAAATAATCTATTATTAAATCAATATAATTATCAAATCATCTATTAAATACATTTAATTATTGAATACATGTAATTATTAAATAATATATTATTAATTAATATATTATTAAACGAATGTAATTATCAAATACATGTAATTATTAAATAATATATTATTAAAACATTTTTATTGAATAATTGTAATTATTAAAAAATCTATTGTTGAATAAATGTAATTATTAAATAATCTATTAAACAAATGTAATTATTGAATAATGTAATTATTAAATACATTTCATTAATAAATAATCTATTATTAAATAAATGTAATTATTAAATAATCTATTATTAAATAAATGTAATTATTAAATACATGTCATTATTAAATAATCTATAATTAAATAAATGTAATTATTAAATATATGATTAAATAAATGTAATTATTAAATAATCTATTATTAAATAATATATGATTAAATAATCTGTTATAAATAAATGTAAATATTAAATAATATATTATTAAATAAATGTAAATATTACATAATATATTATTAAATAAATGCAATTATTAAATATTTTTTTATTAAAAATACAAATCACTTAAGTAAAAAAACTACAAAAAAAATTAAAATAATGCAAAAATACTAGAAAAATAATAACGGTAGAAAATGGATGCATGGATGGATAATAATCAAATAATAACTACAAAAAGTCAAAAAGGCTAAGAAGCCCTGATCTGCTGTTTGAAGTGAAGACGCCAGTCCCGTGATAATGTGTTGATGAGTGGGGGCAAACGGGTTTCATATATTTGTGGCAATAAAATAAATGCTCTTATGCAACATCTGCACCTCACGGGTTCTGCTGAGAACATTTGTGGAGCCTTCATCAGAACAAAAGTGCAGTTTTTGTCCCGTGTAGACGACAAAGATATTGTCACTACAGTAGACGTGGACAGAAGGAGACTTCAGCGAGGCGATGCACCACTCCTACTACAAAAACGTGCGCTATCATTGTTTACTGGCATTCTTTCACGCTGCAGTAAAAGTGTGCTGCTGTGTTATTAGAGAAAGGAAGGCGTGAGTCACTGCAGCAGCGCCGCCATGGAGAGCCACGCCGCATTCGGGCGTGTCTCCACAAAATGCTCTTCTGTCGTGCTTTTCTACGTGCGGGAGCTGTGCACTTGTCCAATGTAATAGATGTATGGATCAGCAGGTGACAGGAGAACGACCTCAATGGTGTCACACTCAGTGGGTGGCGAGTGACTTAAAGGCTCTGGAGTTTGGACGTTAGATCAACATGGCCGCCGCGCCTGCAGGGTGTGGTCATGTGACGGTGTCATGTGACGGTGTCATGTGCACAACGCCGCCGGCTGAAACATGATGCTGACGACAATGCAAATAGACTGACTGGTGACACGCCACACGCTTGGAAGTCCTTTGGCAGCAGAGATCAGAAGGATGCTGCTTAAGAACCACGCCTTTTTACAGCAAATATACACACCTTTTATAGCAAATATACACACCTTTTTACAGCAAATATACACATACACGCCTTTTTATAGCAAATATACACACATTTTATAGCAATATATATATATACACACCTTTTTACAGCAAATATACACATACACACCTTTTTATAGCAAATATACACACATTTTATAGCAAATATACACACCTTTTTACAGCAAATATACACATCTTTTTATAGCAAATATACACATACACGCCTTTTTACAGCAAATATACACATAAACGCCTTTTTATAGCAAATATACACATACACACCTTTTTACAGCAAATACTACACCTACACACCTTTTTATAGCAAATATACACATACACGCCTTTTTACAGCAAATACTACACATACACGCCTTTTTATAGCAAATATACACACCTTTTTACAGCAAATATACACATACACGCCTTTTTACAGCAAATACTACACATACACACCTTTTTATAGCAAATATACACATACACGCCTTTTTATAGCAAATATACACATACATACCTTTTTAAAGAAAATATACACATACACGCCTTTTTACAGCAAATATACACATACACGTCTTTTTATAGCAAATATACACACCTTTTTACAGTAAATATACACATACACGCCTTTTTACAGCAAATATACACATACACGCCATTTTATAGCAAATACTACACACAGACCTTTTTACAGCAAATATTACACATACACGCCTTTTTACAGCAAACATACACATACATGCCTTTTTATAGCAAATATACACACCTTTTTACAGCAAATATACACATACACACCTTTTTACAGCAAATACTACACACACCTTTTTACAGCAAATAAACACACATACGTTTTTTACAGCAAATACTACACATACACGCCTTATTACAGCAAATACTACACATACACGCCTTTTTACAGCAAATACTACACATACACGCCTTTTTACAGCAAATACTACACATATACGCCTTTTTACAGCAAATACTACACATACACACCTTTTTATAGCAAATATACACATGCACGCCTTTTTACAGCAAATATACACATACACACCTTTTTACAGCAAATACTACACATACACGCCTTTTTATAGCAAATATACATATACACACCTTTTTACAGCAAATACTAAACATACACGCCTTTTTTACAGCAAATACTACATATACACGCCTTTTTACAGCAAATATACACATACACGCTTTTTTATAGCAAATATACACACCTTTTTACAGCAAATACTACACATACACGCCTTTTTACAGCAAACATACACATACACGCCTTTTTATAGCAAATATACACACCTTTTTACAGCAAATACTGCACACACACCTTTTTACAGCAAATACTACACATTAACGCCTTTTTACAGCAAATACTACACATACACGCCTTTTTACAGCAAATACTACACACACATAAGCTTTTTTTTTACAGGAAATACTATACACACACGCCTTTTTACATCAAATACTACACACATACACACCTTTTTACAGGAAATACTACACACACATTCGCTTTTTGTACAGGAAATACTACAAACACAAGCTTTTTTTTACAGGAAATACTACACACATACACGCCTTTTTACAGGACATACTACACACATACGCTTTTTTTTACAGCAAATATACACACACATGCCTTTTTACAGCAAATATACACACACACACGTCTTTTTACAGCAAATACTACACATACACGCCTTTTTACAGCAAATACTACACATACACGCCTTTTTACAGCAAATACTACACATATACGCCTTTTTACAGCAAATACTACACATACACACCTTTTTATAGCAAATATACACATGCACGCCTTTTTACAGCAAATATACACATACACACCTTTTTACAGCAAATACTACACATACACGCCTTTTTATAGCAAATATACATATACACACCTTTTTACAGCAAATACTAAACATACACGCCTTTTTTACAGCAAATACTACATATACACGCCTTTTTACAGCAAATATACACATACACGCTTTTTTATAGCAAATATACACACCTTTTTACAGCAAATACTACACATACACGCCTTTTTACAGCAAACATACACATACACGCCTTTTTATAGCAAATATACACACCTTTTTACAGCAAATACTGCACACACACCTTTTTACAGCAAATACTACACATTAACGCCTTTTTACAGCAAATACTACACATACACGCCTTTTTACAGCAAATACTACACACACATAAGCTTTTTTTTTACAGGAAATACTATACACACACGCCTTTTTACATCAAATACTACACACATACACACCTTTTTACAGGAAATACTACACACACATTCGCGTTTTGTACAGGAAATACTACAAACAAGCTTTTTTTTTACAGGAAATACTACACACATACACGCCTTTTTACAGGACATACTACACACATACGCTTTTTTTTACAGCAAATATACACACACACGCCTTTTTACAGCAAATATACACACACACACACACGTCTTTTTACAGCAAATATACACACACACGTCTTTTTACAGCAAATACTACACACACATTTGCTTTTTTACAGCAAATACTACACACATACACGCCTTTTTACAGCAAGATACTTAACGTTGAACTGGAAAACTGTTATTTTTTGCAAATGTTAGCTCATTTGGAATTTGATGCCAGCAACACGTGACAAAGAAGTTGGGAAAGGTGGCAATAAATACTGATAAAGTTGAGGAATGCTCATCAAACACTTCTTTGGAACATCCCACAGGTGAACAGGCAAATTGGGAACAGGTGGGTGCCATGATTGGGTATAAAAGTAGATTCCATGAAATGCTCAGTCATTCACAAACAAGGACGGGGCGAGGGTCACCACTTTGTCAACAAATGCCTGAGCAAATTGTTTAAGAACAACATTTCTCAACCAGCTATTGCAAGGAATTTAGGGATTTCACCATCTACGCTCCGTAATATCATCAAAAGGTTCAGAGAATCTGGAGAAATCACTGCACGTAAGCGGCAAGGCTGAAAACCAACATTGAATGCCCGTGACCTTGGATCCCTCAGGTGGTACTGCATCAAAAAGCGACATCAGTGTGTAAAGGATATCACCACATGGGCTCAGGAACACTTCAGAAAACCACTGTCACTAAATACAGTTGGTCGCTACATCTGTAAGTGCAAGTTAAAACGCTACTGTGCAAAGACAAAGCTATTTATCAACAACACCCAGAAACGCCAGATACTAAAAAATAATAACTTAAAAAAAAACAAAAAAGTTATAAATATAAAAATAAATCAATAAATAGAAAACCTAAAAAATAGGTATAAAAATAAAAATTAAGTCAAATAAAAAAGTGAAAAATTAATACAAATGTGTCAATAAATAACAAAACTACAAATAGAGTCGATAGAAAAACTACAGAGAGTAAACATACAAATACTGTAGGTCAATAGAAAGTCACAACAAAGTAAAAAGAAATGACAAATAAGTTATTTAAAAAAAAAACAACAACAAATAAAAGGACAAATACAAAAACTACAAAATAATAAATAGAAAATAGAAATAAGTCAATTCATAAAAAAACCCTACAAAAAGTAAAAATCAACAAATAGAAGAAGTATGAAAAAGGCCAATAAAGATAAAGACTAAGTGACTGATCAGGTTGTAGAAGTAACGTTGATTACTAATAAAGTCTTTGTTTGTGTTGCAACCTTTCTACTTGGTAGCAAACAACCTTTCTACTTAGTAGCAACCAACCGTTCTACTTAGTAGCAAACAACCTTTCTACTTAGAAGCAAACAACCTTTCTACTTAGAAGCAAACAACCTTTCTGCTTAGTAGCAAACAACCTTTCTACTTAGTAGAAAAAAAACCTTTCTACTTAGTAGAAAAAAATCCTTCTACTTAGTAGCAAACAACCTTTCTACTTAGTAGCAAACAACCTTTCTACTTAGTAGAAGACAACCTTTCTACTTAGTAGAAGACAACCTTTCTACTTGGCAGCAAACAACCTTTCTACTTGGCAGCAAACAACCTTTCTACTTGGCAGCAACAGCCTTTCTACTTGGCAGCAACAGCCTTTCTACTTAGTAGCAAACAACCTTTCTACTTAGTAGCAAACAACATTTCTACTTAGTAGCAACAACCTTTTTACTTAGTAGCAAACAAACTTTCTACTTAGTAGCAAACAACCTTTCTACTTAGTAGAAGACAACCTTTCTACTTAGTAGCAAACAATGTTTCTACTTGGCAGCAAACAACCTTTCTACTTGACAGCAAACAACATTTCTACTTGGCAGCAAACAACATTTCTACTTAGCAGCAAACAACATTTCTACTTCGTAGCAAACAACCTTTCTACTTACTAGCAAACAACCTTTCTACTTAGTAGCAAACAACCTTTCTACTTAGTAGCAAACAACCTTTATACTTGGCAGCAAACAACCTTTCTACTTAGTAGCAAACAACCTTTCTACTTAGTAGCAAACAACCTTTCTACTTAGTAGCAAACAACCTTTCTAAGCAGCAAACAACCTTTAGACTTAGTAGCAAACAACTTTTCTACTTAGTAGCAAACAACCTTTCTACTTGGTAGCAAACAACCTTTATACTTAGTAGCAAACAACCTTTCTATTTGTCAGCAAACAACCTTTCTACTTAGTAGCAAACAACCTTTCTATTTGGCAGCAAACAACATTTCAACTTGGCAGCAAAAAACATTTCTACTTAGTAGCAAACAACCTTTCTACTTAGTAGAAAACAACATTTCTACTTAGTTGCAAACAACCTTTCTACTTGGTAGCAAACAACCTTTATACTTAGTAGCAAACAACCTTTCTACTTGTCAGCAAACAACCTTTCTACTTAGTAGTAAACAACCTTTCTACTTGGCAGCAAACAACATTTCTACTTGGCAGCAAACAACATTTCTACTTGGCAGCAAACAACATTTCTACTTGGCAGCAAACAACATTTCTACTTAGTAGCAAACAACCTTTCTACTTAGTAGCAAACAACCTTTCTACTTAGTAGCAAACAACATTTCTACTTGGCAGCAAACAACATTTCTACTTAGTAGCAAACAACCTTTCTACTTAGTAGCAAACAACCTTTTTACTTAGTAGCAACAACCTTTCTACTTAGTAGCAAACAACCTTTCTACTTAGTAGCAAACAACCTTTCTACTTACTAGCAAACAACCTTTCTACTTACTAGCAAACAACCTTTCTACTTACTAGCAAACAACCTTTCTACTTAGTAGCAAACAACCTTTCTACTTACTAGCAAACAACCTTTCTACTTAGTAGCAAACAACCTTTCTACTTAGTAGCAAACAACCTTTCTACTTGGTAGCAAACAACCTTTCTACTTGGTAGCAAACAACCTTTCTACTTAGTAGCAAACAACCTTTCTACTTAGTAGCAAACAACCTTTCTACTTAGTAGCAAACAACATTTCTACTTGGCAGCAAACAACATTTCTACTTAGTAGCAAACAACCTTTCTACTTAGTAGCAAACAACCTTTTTACTTAGTAGCAACAACCTTTCTACTTAGTAGCAAACAACCTTTCTACTTAGTAGCAAACAACCTTTCTACTTACTAGCAAACAACCTTTCTACTTACTAGCAAACAACCTTTCTACTTACTAGCAAACAACCTTTCTACTTAGTAGCAAACAACCTTTCTACTTACTAGCAAACAACCTTTCTACTTAGTAGCAAACAACCTTTCTACTTAGTAGCAAACAACCTTTCTACTTGGTAGCAAACAACCTTTCTACTTGGTAGCAAACAACCTTTCTACTTAGTAGCAAACAACCTTTTTACTTGGCAGCAAACATTTCAACTTGGCAGCAAACAACATTTCTACTTAGTAGCAAACAACTTTTCTACTTGGCAGCAAACAACATTTCAACTTGGCAGCAAACAAAACATTTTTGGAGTTCCAACAAAACATTTAGGACAAAAAGATCAGTGTTGTAGCAAACAATGACAAAGTCTCTGAAGGTTATTTCCTTCTCTTTAGACCCACACCCACTCAGTTAGACCCACGCCCACTCAGTTAGACCACACCCACTCAGTTAGACCCACACCCACTCAGTTAGACCACACCCACTCAGTTAGACCACACCCACTCAGGAAACCACCTGCTCCACTTCCACCTTCTACCTCTGTGACAATCAGGTTAGTCCTGTCAGCACACCCCTCCTCTACACACACCACCTCGTATAGAGGATCTTTGATCCACACTCCAGGACTACAAAGAGGTCCTGTCAAGCTACAGGATCTTTGACTGCTGTTTTTAGGGAGCGACTACAAATCACAAGCGGTAAAAAAAAGGAATGGATGGTTGGACTACAAATAACACCAGAGAGCTCCTGTCATATAGAGGATCTTTGACTGCTGCTTTTAGAGCGGATTACTAACAATATCAAGAACCTCCTTTCATAAAGAGCATCTTTGACTGCTGTTTTTAGAGTTGATTTGTGGAGAAAAAATGAAGTTCCTGTCATATACAGGATATTTGACTGCCGTTTTTAGAGTGGATTACTACAACAGCAAGGAGCTCCTGTCATATAGAGGATCTTTGACTGCTGTTTTAGAGTGGATTACTAAAAACAGCAGGGAGTTCCTGTCATATAGAGGATCGTTGACTGCTATTTTTTAAAGCGGATTACTAAAACAGCAAGGAGCTCCTGCTGTTTCTAGTAATCCACTCTAAAAACAGCAGGGAGTTCCTGTCATGTACAGGATCTTTGACTGCTATTTTTAGAGTGGATTACTAAAAACAGCAGGGAGCTTCTGTCATACAGAGAATCTTTGACTGCTGTTTTTTAGAGTGGATTACTAAAACAGCAAGGAGCTCCTGTCATGTAGAGGATCTTTGACTGCCGTTTTAGAGTGGATTACTAAAACAGCAGGGAGTTCCTGTCATATACAGGATCTTTGACTGCTGTTTTTTAGAGTGGATTACTAAAACAGCAGGGAGTTCCTGTCGTATACAGGATCTTTGACTGCTATTTTTAAAGCGGATTACTAAAACAGCAGGGAGTTCCTGTCATATACAGGATCTTTGATTTTGTTGTTTTATATATTGCCTAAAAACAGCACAGGGGTTCTTATCATGGACAGGATCTTTGACTGCTGTTTTTAGGAACAAACCACCAGAGTGCTCCTGTCATACATGGAGGATCTTTGACTGCTGTTTTTAAGAGCAAAACACAAGAGTGCTCCTGTCATATATGGAGGATCTTTGACTGCTGTTTTTAAGAGCAAAACACCAGAGTGCTCCTGTCATATATGGAGGATCTTTGACTGCCGTTTATAAGGACAAACACCAGAGTGCTCCTGTCATATATGGAGGATCTTTGACTGCTGTTGTTAAGGAGAAAACACCAGGGTGCTCCTGTCATAAATGGAGGATCTTTGACTACTGTTTTTAAAAACAAAACACTAAAGTGCTCCTGTCATATATGGAGGATCTTTGACTGCTGTTTTTAAGGATCAAGTGCAAAAAGGTGTTTGACTGCATGAACAAAAACAAAAAGGTTGTGAAGAAGAAGAAGGAAAAGAAAATGAAGAAGGAAAAGAAGAAGAAGAAGAAGAAGAAGAAGGAAAAAAAGAAGAAGAAAAAGAAGAAGGAAAATAAGAAGGAAAATAAGAAGAAGAAGTAGAAGGAGAAGAGAAGGAAAAGAAGAAGAAGAAGAAGAAAGAAGAAGAAGAAGAAGAAGGAAAATAAGAAGAAGAAGAAGAAGGAGATGAAGAAGGAAAAGAATAAGAAGATGGAAAAGAAGAAGGAGAAGGAAAAGAAGAAGAAGAAGGAATATAAGAAGAAGAAGAAGGAATATAAGAAGAAGGAATATAAGAAGAAGAAGAAGGAATATAAGAAGAAGAAGAAGAAGAAGAAGAAGAAGAAGGAATATAAGAAGAAGAAGAAGAAGGAATATAAGAAGAAGAAGAAGAAGGAATATAAGAAGAAGAAGAAGGACTATAAGAAGAAGAAGAAGAAGGACTATAAGAAGAAGAAGAAGAAGAAGAAGGACTATAAGAAGAAGAAGAAGAAGGAATATAAGAAGAAGAAGAAGAAGGAATATAAGAAGAAGAAGAAGAAGGAATATAAGAAGAAGGAATATAAGAAGAAGGAGAAGGAATATAAGAAGAAGAAGGAATATAAGAAGAAGAGGGAGAAGGAATATAAGAAGAAGAAGAAGAAGAAGAAGGAGAAGGAATATAAGAAGAAGGAGAAGGAATATAAGAAGAAGAAGAAGAAGAAGGAATATAAGAAGAAGAAGGAATATAAGAAGAAGAAGGAGAAGGAATATAAGAAGAAGAAGAAGGAGAAGGAATATAAGAAGAAGAAGGAATATAAGAAGAAGAAGGAGAAGGAATATAAGAAGAAGAAGAAGAAGGTGTCCAATGACAGGAGGAGCAGCACTAGTCAGCATTTAAAGGGTTAACACGTGACAGAAGGAGGGGGGGGGGGAAGGGGAGGAGTCAGCAGAAGTCAGATAGGACAGCAGCAAGGACAGCACCACACAACTTTGCCGTCATAAACTTCTTCCCGCCATGACGGCGCGACCTCTCCACGTGCGCCCCCCCACACACACACCACGACCTTACCTTGCTTCCTGCGTGACCTCCAGCGCCACACCGCCGCCAAGGTCAGCAGGTGAGCCGCGGCCACCAAGGTGGGGAAGCTGTTTCCTGGGGGGCTGGCCGGCATCGCGCCTGCTTCTAATGCAGCGTCCACGCGGGAGGGCTCACCACTCCGACACGCGGGGGGGAGGGGGAGCGGGGGGAGGGCTGTGACAGGTGATGAGGAGGGGGGGGTCTAGGGGTGTGGCTCCATCCGGGACATTAGCAGCGCCGCGGCTAAACTACTTTGTGCAAAGACACATAGTCACTACCAGGGAGAGAGAGAGAGAGAGAGGGACACGCCTCCCTCTGACCCCGCCCCCTTGCAGCACGCGGCCCCGCCCCCAAAAGTTGGCACATAAACACAACTACTGCAGTCTGTTAATAATACATGAACACACACACACACACACACACACACACACACACACACACACACACACACACACACACACACACACACACACACACACACACACACACACTCGATGATTATTCCCAAATGTTTCCAATCACTCGCCTTACATAACCCTCCATTTTACAGAAAACATCTCCCACAATGCTTTGCAGCACATCAATGACAACGGAAAAGAGGGCGTGGCCTCTCCTCGCATGATCCCGGATTCAGACAAGATGACAACGGAGATTGTTTTAATGATTTTTTTTTTTTTTTTTTGAAAGCCGAGACCCCGGCCGTCACAATGACAGGCGGAGGACGACGTGTGGAAATAGACCTGAGATTAGTTTCTGGTGGCCATTTTTAGATGGCCTTTGTAGTGCCTGATTACAAATACTTCTTTAGGTGGCTTTTGTAGTGCCTGATTACAACTACTTCTTTAGGGGGCCTTTGTAGTGCCTGATTACAAATACTTCTTTAGGTGGCCTTTGTAGTGCCTGATTACCAATACTTCTTTATGTGGCATTTGTAGTGCCTGATTACAAATACTTCTTTAGGTGGCCTTTGTAGTGCCTGATTACAAATACTTCTTTAGGTGGCCTTTGTAGTGCCTGATTACAACTACTTCTTTAGGTGGCCTTTGTAGTGCCTGATTACCAGTACTTCTTTAGGTGGCCTTTGTAGTGCCTGATTACCAATACTTCTTTAGGTGGCCTTTGTAGTGCCTGATTACAAATACTTCTTTAGGTGGCCTTTGTAGTGCCTGATTACCAATACTTCTTTATGTGGCATTTGTAGTGCCTGATTACAAATACTTCTTTAGGTGGCCTTTGTAGTGCCTGATTACAAATACTTCTTTAGGTGGCCTTTGTAGTGCCTGATTACAACTACTTCTTTAGGTGGCCTTTGTAGTGCCTGATTACCAGTACTTCTTTAGGTGGCCTTTGTAGTGCCTGATTACCAATACTTCTTTAGGTGGCCTTTGTAGTGCCTGATTACAACTACTTCAAGCTAAATTTGTGGGTATACACCTCAGTCATGTTTTGGTACTTGATGCATGCTAACGTTAACATCCTAGCATTTTAAACACATTTTTCTGGTACACATCTCAGAGTAATACTGTATATTTTGGTACTTGTTACAGTTAGCATTTTGGCATGCTAACATTAAAATACTAGCTTTTTTCACCTCATTGTTGCATAGTATTAGCATGCTAGCTATTTTGGTTCATATTGCTCATATTTTTGTCACACTATCTGGCCAACTTGCTAACTGTAAGATCCCTCAGGCGGTACTGCATCAAAAAGCCACATCAGTGTGTAAAGGATATCACCACATGGGCTCAGGAACACTTCAGAAAACAATTGTCAATAACTACAGTTGGTCGCTACATCTGTAAGCGCAAGTTAAAACTCTACGATGCAAAGCCAAAGCCATTCATCAACAACACCCAGAAACGCCGTCGGCTTTGCAGGGCCCGAGCTCATCTAAGATGGACTGATGCTAAGTGTAGAAGTGTTCTGTGGTCTGACGAGTCCACATTTCAAATTGTTTTTGGAAACTGTGGACATCGTGTCCTCCGGACCAAAGAGGAAAAGAACCATCCGGATTGTTATAGGCGCAAAGTGTGAAAGCCAGCATGTGTGATGGTATGGGGGTGTATTAGTGCCCAAGACATGGGTAACTTACACATCTGTGAAGGCACCATTAATGATGAAAGGTACATACAGCTTTTGGAGCAACATATGTTGCCATCCAAGCAACGTTATCATGGACGCCCCTGCTTATTTCAGCAAGACAATGCCAAGCCACGTGTTACAACAGCATAGTAAAAGAGTGTGGGTACTAGACTGGCCTGCCTGTAGTCCAGACCTGAGAACCTTGCCATCCAAGCACTGTTATCATGGACGCCCCTGCTTATTTCAGTATACTTATATATGCTTACTTATAACGTTAGCATTTTGGTCCGATTTGCACGGCGGTATGCAGGATTCTCACGCAATTTTCCCCTCGAAATGGCATTTTCTAGTTACTATTAAATTGTCTATGTTACTGTATGGACATACCAAAAAAAAGTGTAAGATTATTTTGATCACCTCGAGGTTACCCAAAACGTCAGGTACAGCAAACAACAACGAAGGCAAAATGTCAAAATAAAAGCATAACTTGATGTACTGGAGCAGGGGTGCCACACTGGTTTTCATTGAGGGCCACATCGCAGTTATGGTTGCCCTCAGAGTGCCTCTAACAATGAGTAATATATAAATATACATGTATAATACATTAACAATATATTTTTTTTTACACAAGCTGCAAAAAAAATATTTTAATTTTACTTTAAAACTGCCACACCAGAATTTTACCGTAAAAGCATAGTTTTTTTTACATTTGTTTTACAGCATATAGATTGGAAAAACAATACCACGATAAAAATTAGGGGTAAAATTCAAGCAACATAGCTGCCAGTTTGTTTCTTTTTACCGTAAAATCTTGTTTTAATGTTTTTTTTGTTTGTTTTTTGAATGTTTTAGTGTCTTACTGTATGTGGAAAAAAACCAGTACCAAAGTTGATTTTGCGGTAAAAAAACCCAACCATAAATCTATTAAGCACAGTATTTATCTTTATTTTAACAAAAAGTATTTTTGCAATACATTATGTAATATTTTACGGAGCCCCTAAAGGGACATGGGGGAAATTATTTTCTTAATAATTTTTTTTTAGACATGTATCTCGTGCGCACGAGAAACTATCTTGTGCGCACGAGAAACTTTTTATAAAGTTATAAAAAAAACAAAAAATTATATATATTTTTTTAGGCATGTATCTTGTGCGCATGAGAAACTATTTATAAAGTTATAAAAAAAAAAAAAAGTATACTTTTTTTTTTTAAACATTTTTTTAGGCATGTATCTTGTGCGCACGAGAAACTTTTTATAAAGTTATAAAAAAAAATTGTTTTATAATTTTTTATGTTTTAGGCATGTATCTTGTGCGCATGAGAAACTATTTATAAAGTTATAAAAAAAAAAAGTACTTTTTTTTTTAAAACATTTTTTTTAGGCATGTATCTTGTGCGCAAGAGAAACTTTTTATAAAGTTATAAAAAAATAATTTATAATTTATTTTTTTATTTTTTTTAGACATGTATCTCGTGCGCACAAGAAAGTTTCTCGTGCGCACGAGAAACTTTTTATAAAGTTATTAAAAAAAAAAAGTATACTTTTTTTTTAAACCTTTTTTTTTAGGCATGTATCTTGTGCGCAAGAGAAACTTTTTATAAAGTTATAAAAAAATAATTTATAATTTTTAATTTTTTAGACATGTATCTCGTGCCCACAAGAAACTATCTCGTGCGCACGAGAAACTTTTTATAAAGTTATAAAAAAAAAAGTTTTTTATTATTTTTTATTTTTTAGGCATGTATCTCGTGCGCATGAGAAACTATTTATAAAGTTATAAAAAAAAAAAGGATACTTTTTTTTAAAACATTTTATTTAGGCATGTATCTTGTGTGCAAGAGAAACTTTTTATAGTTATAAAAAAAAAAAAATTTATAATTTAAAAAAATTTTTTTTTAGACATGTATCTCGTGCGCCCAAGAAACTATCTCGTGCGCACGAGAAACTTTTTATAAAGTTATAAAAAAAACATTTTTTAATAATTTTTTTTTTTTAGGCATGTATCTCGTGCGCATGAAAAACTATTTATAAAGTTATAATAAAAAAAAAGTATACTTTTTTTTAAAACATTTTTTTTCAGGCATGTATCTTGTGTGCAAGAGAAACTTTTTATAAAGTTATAAAAAAATAATAATTTATAATTTTTATTTTTTTATTTTTTTTTAGACATGTATCTCGTGCGCACGAGAAACTTTTTCTAAAGTTATAAAAAAAACAAAAGTATACTTTTTTTTAAAACATATTTTTTAGGCATGTATCTTGTACGCAAGAGAAACTTTTTATAAAGTTATAAAAAAAAAAAAAAAATTATAATTTTTTATTTTTTAGGCATGTATCTCATGCGCATGAAAAACTATTTATAAAGTTATAAAAAAAAAAAAAGTATACTTTTTTTTAAAACATTCTTTTAGGCATGTATCTTGTGTGCAAGAGAAACTTTGTATAAAGTTATAAAAAAATAATTTATCTTTTTTTTTTTTTTTTTCGACATGTATCTCGTGCGCACAAGAAACTTTTTATAAAGTTATAAAAAAAAATCTTTTTTATAATTTTTTATTTTTTAGGCATGTATCTCGTGCGCATGAGAAACTTTATAAAGTTGTAAAAATTTTTAAAAAAGTATACTTTTTTTTAAAACATTTTTTTAGGCATGTATCTTGTGCGTAAGAGAAACTTTTTATAAAGTTATAAAAAAATTCTAATTTATAATTTTTTTTTTTTAGACATGTATCTCGTGCGCACAAGAAACTTTTTATAAAGTTATAAAAAAAAAAAAGTATAATTTTTTATTTTTTAGGCATGTATCTCGTGCGCATGAGAAACTTAAGTTATTAAAAAAAAAAAAGTATACTTTTTTTAAAACATTTTTTTAGGCATGTATCTTGTGTGCAAGAGAAACTTTTTATAAAGTTATAAAAAATAATTTATAATTAAAAAAATATTTTTTTTTAGACATGTATCTCGTGCGCACAAGAAAGTTTCTCGTGCGCATTTGTAAAAGAAAAAAAAAACTATAAAAAAATTTATTTAAATTTTTTTTTTATAACTTTATAAAAACTTTCTTGTGCACACAAGATACATGTCTAAAAAAAAAATAAGAATAATTATTAAAAAATAAATAATTTCCCCCATTTCCCTTTAGGGGCTCCGTAATATTTAGATTTTGATAATATTGATTTTTAAAAGATATGCGATCGCATGCAGTGCACGATTTTTAATGTCGAAAGGGAAAGAACAAATATTTTTAGTAAGAAAAGATTAAACATTTTTTTAACGCATATTATTTCCAGGCTTTCACGGGGCCACATAAAATAACGTGACGGGCCAGATTTGGCCCCCGGGCCTTGAGTTTGACACCTGTGTACTGGAAGCTCGTGTCCCTAATGAAGTGTCTACATGGAAAGGTTCTGGAAGTTGTCACCTCCAATAGTTTGAGAGGAGAAGAATGAAAAAAAACCAGACGTCTGGAATTCCCTCCCTCCTCGCAGGGAGGAGCCAGGCCGCTCCCACATGGCGCTCAGCATCTTCACACCAAAAACTGCACGATCACGCGGCGACTAGTCCTTAAACGCGGCCATTAAGGAGGAAAGTAAAGTGTCAAGAGAGCGGGAACCTACCCCGAGGAGAACCAGGACAGACGCAGCAGCACAAGTCCATCATGTCTTCCTGCGCTGTAGGAGAAAACTGCTCAGCAGCCCTGACCTTGCAACATGGCCACTTCTAATCACAGCCCAAAGAGGGGGGGCGGGGGGGTCCGGGGGGCCGGGCTAGGAAAAACAGAGGCTGGCAAAAAAAAAAGCAGAAGCTGGTCCGGGAAGTGAGAGGGAGAGCAGCGACACTGACGAGGTTTCCCTGAGTGGAAAGAGCATCTCATGCGTGCTGCTTTTTCTTGACGAGCGCTGGATGTCTTCCATGTGTGTGAGGGAGGGAAGGAAAAAAAAAAAAAAAAAAAAAAAAGAGGATCTGGACAAAGGGCGGAAAAGCTCTGGTGAAAACAAAGCGTCCTCTGTGGTGGACAGGCCGGGTCCACATGACGCCCCTCCGCTCATAACGTGACCTCGTTAAAATCACCTTATGTAATGACCAGGCCTTCTAGCAGGCGCACACGCACGCAGTACTTACATGCAGACACGGCGTGGAGACACCAGGCTTGAAGAGTGAAGATATGAACACTGAACTGGAGGTGCTTTGAGACGTGGCTAACGCCCATCCGCAGTGTTTCAGCCACTTGTAAATCACTACTCCTGGCCTCCATGGCGACAAATAAAGTGAGTTTCTTACAAGTATCATTATCACTGGAGGACGAGGAATAGCTAAACATGCTTCACTGCACACCGTAGGAGGATACGATAGCTAAACGCTAACAAAAGATGGTGACGATATCAAGTACAAGATATCGTCACCATCCAGTATTACCACTGTTAGCTGGCTAGCGGCTAACGCCCATCCACAGTGTTCTAGCTACTTCTAAAACACTACTACTTGCCTCCATGGCGACAAATAAAGTGAGTTCCTTACAAGTAGTATTATCACTGGAGGACGAGGAATAGCTAAACATGCTTCACGGCACACTATATACACTAAAGCTAACCGCTAGCTAGCATATATAAATGTAAACAAAAGGGTCAAAAAGATGGTAACGATATCAAATACAAGATATCGTCACCATCCAGTATTACCACTGTTAGCTGGCTAGCGGCTAACGCCCATCCACAGTGTTCTAGCTACTTCTAAATCACCACTACTTGCCTCCATGGCGACAAATAAAGTGAGTTCCTTACAAGTATTATTATCACTGGAGGACGTGGAATAGCTAAACATGCTTCACGACACACTATATACACTATAGCTAACCGCTAGCTAGCATTTATAAATGTAAACAAAAGGGTCAAAAAGATGGTAACGATATCAAATACAAGATATCGTCACCATCCAGTATTACCACTGTTAGCTGGCTAGCGGCTAACGCCCATCCACAGTGTTCTAGCTACTTCTAAATCACCACTACTTGCCTCCATGGCGACAAATAAAGTGAGTTCCTTACAAGTATTATTATCACTGGAGGACGTGGAATAGCTAAACATGCTTCACGACACACTATATACACTATAGCTAACCGCTAGCTAGCATTTATAAATGTAAACAAAAAGGTCAAAAAGATGGTAACGATATCAAATACAAGATATCGTCACCATCCAGTATTACCACTGTTAGCTGGCTAGCGGCTAACGCCCATCCACAGTGTTCTAGCTACTTCTAAATCACTACTACTTGCCTCCATGGCGACAAATAAAGTGAGTTCCTTACAAGTATTATTATCACTGGAGGACGAGGAATAGCTAAACATGTTTCACTACACACCATAGGAGGATACGATAGCTAAACGCTAACAAAAGCTAGCGCTCCTCAATGTAAACAAAGGGGTCAAAAAGATGCTAACGATATCAAATACTTTAGTCATGATTACTACTGTTAACTAGGTAACGGCTAACGCCCATCCGCAGTGTTTTAGCTACTTCTAAATCACTACTCCTGGCCTCCACGGCGACAAATAAAGTGAGTTTCTTACAAGTATCATTATCACTGGAGGACGAGGAATAGCTAAACATGCTTCACTACACACCGTAGGGGGATATGATAGCTAAATGCTAACAAAAGCTAGCGCTACTGAATGTAAACAAAAGGGTCAAAAAGATGGTAACGATATCAAGTACAAGTCTTTAGTCCTTATCAGAACTGCTAGCTAGTGGCTAACGCCCATCTGCAGTGTTTTAGCTACTTCTAAATCACTAATCCTGGCCTCCAAAGTGAGTTTCTTACAAGTATCGTTATCACTGGAGGACAAGGAATAGCTAAACATGCTTCACTGCACACCGTAGGAGGATACAATAGCTAAATGCTAACAAAAGCTAGCACTCCTCAATGTAAACAAAGGGATTAAAAAGATGGTGACGATATCAAATACAAGATATCATCACCATCCATTATCACCACTGTTAGCTGGCTAGCGGCTAACACCCATCCACAGTGTTTTAGCTACTTCTAAATCACTAATCCTGGCCTCCATGGCGACGAATAAAGTGAGTTTCTTACAAGTAGCATTATCACTGGAGGACGAGGAATAGCTAAACATGCTTCACTACACACCGTAGAGGATACAATAGCTCACCGGCGTCACAATGTGAACAAATGCCAGGGGTGGATCTACTTCTGACATCCACTGTAATGATACCAAATACAGGAGCGTATCTAGTCGATACTACTATGATTACAACGATATTTTTTAGCATAACAAAATCATTTTTCCTTTATTAAAATATATATTATGTTTATAAAGTCAGGAAATATGTCCCTGGACACATCAGGACTTTGAATATGACCAATGTATGATCCTGGAACTACTTGGTATCGAATCGATACCTAAATGTGTGGTATCATCCAAAACTAATGTCAAGTATCAAAGAAGAAAGAATAAGTGATTATTACATTTTAACAGAAGTGTGGGAAATTCCCATTAAAATGAATGCAACATTTTTCAAAGTTCCACAACTCCCACATTTTTTATCCAATTCAAACTGTTCCAACGTCAAACTGTTCAGCCTGGTCGGGAATTTTAGGTTTTTCCTTGACAAATTCCAAAAATTCCCAGAATTCCAGGTTTTCCAGAACATTTTCCCCAGTCAAAATGAATTGGCCATTTTTCAAACTTCCACCATTTTCACATTTTTCAACCCATTCAAACCATTCCACCATCCTGGAAATTAAAACTATTTTTTTCAAGTTAAAAAAAATTCCAGGAATTCCCGTTTTTTCAAACCCTATTTCCACCCTTTTTTCTGGCCACGACTCCTTCCACATTTCTCAACCCATTTCAACTGTTCCACCGTCAAAACATTCCTCTTAATCAGGACAAAAAAAAAAACAAAGCTGTTTTTTGAACCAGAAAAATTCCCGGTTTTCCGAAATTCCAGGAATTCCATAATACCATTTCTCTATTAAAAATGTTACTACTTCAACAATTCTCGACCGATTTGAAAAATTCCAACATCAACCATTTCAACTCATTCACAACATTCAAGTTTTTGAGCATTTTCCAAAATATTCCTGCTTTTCTCGAAATTTCCAGGAAATTCCCATTGAGAAGAATGGGAAATTTTTCAAAGTTCCACATTTCCCACATTTTGTTATCCGATTCAAACTGTTCCAACTTCAAAATATTAAGGCTGTTCAGGAATTGTGTACTCTTCTTTAACAATTCTTTTAAAAAAAAATCCCGGATTTCCTGGAATTTCCCGTTTTTAGGGACATTTTCCCCATTCAAAATTAATTGGCAATTTTTCAAACTTCCACCATTTCCACATTTGTCAACCTATTCAAACCATTCCACCTTCAACACATTCCACCATCCTGGAAATTCAAACTACCTTTTTTCCAAGTTCAAAAAAATTCCAGGAATTCCCGTTTTTTCCAAACCCTATTTCCACCCTTTTTTCTGGCCACTACTCTTTCCACATTTTTCAACCCATTTCAACCGTTCCACCGTCAAATCATTCCTCTTAATCAGGACAAAAAACCCAACGTTTTTTGAATTGGAAAAATTCCCGGTTTTCTCGAAATTCCAGGAATTCCATAATACCATTTCTCAATAAAAATGTTACTACTTCAACATTTCTCGACCGATTTGAAAAATTCCAACATCAACCATTTCAACTCATTCACAACATTCAAGTTTTTGAGCATTTTCCAAAATATTCCTGCTTTTCTCGAAATTTCCAGGAAATTCCCATTGAGAAGAATGGGAAATTTTTCAAAGTTCCACATTTCCCACATTTTGTTATGCGATTCAAACTGTTCCAACTTCAAAATATTAAGGCTGTTCAGGAATTGTGTACTCTTCTTTAACAATTCTTTAAAAAAAATATCCCGGATTTCCTAGAATTTCCCGTTCGCCCATTCAAAATTAATTGGCAATTTTTCAAACTTCCACCATTTCCACATTTGTCAACCTATTCAAACCATTCCACCTTCAACACATTCCACCATCCTGGAAATTCAAACTACCTTTTTTCCAAGTTCAAAAAAATTCCAGGAATTCCCGTTTTTTCAAACCCTATTTCCACCCTTTTTTCTGGCCACTACTCTTTCCACATTTTTCAACCCATTTCAACCGTTCCACCGTCAAATCATTCCTCTTAATCAGGACAAAAAACCCAACGTTTTTTGAATTGGAAAAATTCCCGGTTTTCTCGAAATTCCAGGAATTCCATAATACCATTTCTCAATAAAAATGTTACTACTTCAACATTTCTCGACCGATTTGAAAAATTCCAACATCAACCATTTCAACTCATTCACAACATTCAAGTTTTTGAGCATTTTCCAAAATATTCCTGCTTTTCTCGAAATTTCCAGGAAATTCCCATTGAGAAGAATGGGAAATTTTTCAAAGTTCCACATTTCTCACATTTTGTTATCCGATTCAAACTGTTCCAACTTCAAAATATTAAGGCTGTTCAGGAATTGTGTACGCTTCTTTAACAATTCTTAAAAAAAAATCCCGGATTTCCTAGAATTTCCAGTTTTTAGGGACATTTTCCCCATTCAAAATGAATTGGCCATTTTTCAAACTTCCACCATTTCCACATTTGTCAACCTATTCAAACCATTCCACCATCCTGGAAATTCAAACTACCTTTTTTCCAAGTTCAAAAAAATTCCAGAAATTCCCGTTTTTTCAAACCCTATTTCCACCCTTTTTTCTGGCCACTACTCTTTCCACATTTTTCAACCCATTTCAACCGTTCCACCGTCAAATCATTCCTCTTAATCAGGACAAAAAAAAAACAACGTTTTTTGAATTGGAAAAATTCCCGGTTTTCTCGAAATTCCAGGAATTCCATAATACCATTTCTCAATAAAAATGTTACTACTTCAACATTTCTCGACCGATTTCAACTCATTCACAACATTCAAGTTTTTGAGCATTTTCCAAAATATTCCTGCTTTTCTCGACATTTTCAGGAAATTCCCATTGAGAAGAATGGGAAATTTTTCAAAGTTCCACATTTCTCACATTTTGTTATCCGATTCAAACTGTTCCAACTTCAAAATATTCATCCTGTTCAGGAATTGTGTACTCTTCTTTAACAATTCTTTAAAAAAAAATCCCGGATTTCCTAGAATTTCCCGTTTTTAGGGACATTTTCCCCATTTAAAATGAATTGGCAATTTTTCAAACTTCCACCATTTCCACATTTGTCAACCTATTCAAACCATTCCACCTTCAACACATTCCACTATCCTGGAAATTCAAACTACCTTTTTTCCAAGTTCAAAAAAATTACAGGAATTCCCGTTTTTTCAAACCCTATTTCCACCCTTTTTTCTGGCCACTACTCCTTCCACATTTTTCAACCCATTTCAACCGTTCCACCGTCAAATCATTCCTCTTAATCAGGACAAAAAAAACAACCTTTTTTTGAATTGGAAAAATTCCCGGTTTTCTCGAAATTCCAGGAATACCATTTCTCAATAAAAATGTTACTACTTCAACATTTCTCGACCGATTTGAAAAATTACAACAGCAACTCATTCAGAACATTCAAGTTTTTGAGCATTTTTCCCAAAATTCCCGCTTTTCCAGGAAATTCCCATTGAAAAGAATGGGACATTTTTCAAAGTTCCACAACTCCCACATTTTTTATCCAATTCAAACTGTTCCAACGTCAAACTGTTCAGCCTATTCGGGAATCGCGGGCTTTCTCTTCACAAATTCCAAAAATTCCCAGATTTCCCAGAATTCCAGGTTTTTAGGGACATTTTCCCCATTCAAAATGAATTAGCCATTTTTCAAACTTCCACAATTCCCACATTTTTCAACCTATTAAAGCATTCCACCTTCAACACATTCCACTCATCCTGGACATTCAAACTACCAATTTCCCAAGTTCCAAACCAAATTCTGGTTTTCCTCAGTTTGTTTACGTGTCATATAACATAATACTTGACACATGCTAACGTTAGCATGCAAGCTTTCTTAGACAATTTTGGCAGCCGCACACCTTACTCATACAGCATGATACTTGACACATGCTAACGTTAGCATGCTAGCTTTAATAGCCAATTTTGCAGCTGTACACCTCAGGCATACAACGTACTTGACACATGCTAACGTTAGCATGCTAGCTTTAATAGCCAATTTTGCAGCTTAACACCTTAGAGTCAGACAACGTGATACTTGACACATGCTAACGTTAGCATGCTAGCTCTCTTAGCCAATTTTGGCAGCTGTATACCTTTGAGTCATACAACGTGATACTTGACACATGCTAACGCATGCTAGCTTTCTCAGCCTATTTTGCAGCTGCACACCATAAGTTCATACTTGATATTTGACACATGCTAACGTTAGCATGCTAGCTTTAATAGCCAATTTTGCAGCTGTACACCTTAGAGTCATACAACATGATACTTGACACATGCTAACATTAGCATGCTAGCTTTCTTTTTGGCAGATGTATACCTTAGAGTCATACAACGTGATACTTGACACATGCTAACTGTTAGTATAATTAGTAAGAGTAATTGCTGCGTCAGTGTAGCATTCCTAATGTTTTCATCGCCATGTGTTTGCTAAAATTACTTTAGTGCAGATCTGTTAAACCATTTTTTAATATATTTTTTTCCACATTTTGCTTCAACATTTGCCCCAAAATGAGCATGGTGAGACGGCGAGTTGCTACAGCCGGTGTTACCAACATCACTCATCAGGGTGTCATTTCCCTGTCCTGTGGTCTCATTACCAGGAAACACACGATACAGCTGCACCCACACCGGCCGGCAAAGTCAATGAAAAGCGCATTTCCTGTAAAACGACTCTTAAAAAGGCAGATGGAGCGCACACACACACACACACACACACACACACACACACACACACACACACACACACACACACACACACACACACACACACACACACACACACACACACACACACACACACACACACACACACACACGCACACGCACACGCACAGCCGGTGTCCTCTTGCGTGTGTCGACAACTCTCGGTCAAGTGTCCTACCTTGACCGTTCTGAATGAGGACCTCCATGAAGTCTCGGCTACGCTGCGCCTCCATGGCGGAACTCTCACGCGGCCGCTTTGTCGTGCCGCGCAAAACCTACACACACACACACACACACGAAGGGGTGGGGGCACTGCCACATGTTGCACCACTATGTGCCACTTACTGCACCGCTGCGCCGTCTGCCTGGAAAACATGAGCGTGCCTCCGCCGGACCAACAAGGTCCAACCTAGGACACGTATCAATAACAGGCCGTGTGCTAGCATCAAGTATGTGCTACTAAATTAGCAATCCATCCATCCATTCATTCATCCATTTTCTACCGCTTGTCCCGTTCGGTAGCATCTTTGTTTTCTACCTGTCAACTGTCAGTTTAGCATCTTTGTTTCCTACTTGTCAACTGTCAGTTTAGCATCTTTGTTTTCTACCTGTCAACTGTCAGTTTAGCATCTTTGTTTTCTACCTGTCAACTGTCAGTTTAGCATCTTTGTTTTCTAGCTGTCAACTGTCAGTTTAGCATCTTTGTTTTCTACCTGTCAACTGTCAGTTTAGCATCTTTGTTTTCTACCTGTTAGCTGTCAGTTTAGCATCTTTGTTTTCTACCTGTCAACTGTCAGTTTAGCATCTTTGTTTTCTCCCTGTCAACTGTCAGTTTAGCATCTTTGTTTTCTACCTGTCAACTGTCAGTTTAGCATCTTTGTTTCCTACCTGTCAACTGTCAGTTTAGCATCTTTGTTTCCTACCTGTCAACTGTCAGTTTAGCATCTTTGTTTTCTACCTGTCAACTGTCAGTTTAGCATCTTTGTTTTCTGCAGTTTAGAATCTTTGTTTTCTACCTGTCAACTGTCAGTTTAGCATCTTTGTTTTCTACCTGTTAGCTGTCAGTTTAGCATCTTTGTTTTCTACCTGTCAACTGTCAGTTTAGCATCGTTGTTTTCTCCCTGTCAACTGTCAATTTAGCATCTTTGTTTTCTACCTGTCAACTGTCAGTTTAGCATCTTTGTTTCCTACCTGTCAACTGTCAGTTTAGCATCTTTGTTTTCTACCTGTCAACTGTCAGTTTAGCATCTTTGTTTTCTACCTGTCAACTGTCAGTTTAGTATCTTTGTTTTCTACCTGTCAACCGTCAGTTTAGCATCTTTGTTTTCTACCCGTCAACTGTCAGTTTAGCATCTTTGTTTTCTACCTGTCAACTGTCAGTTTAGCATCTTTGTTTTCTACCTGTCAACTGTCAGTTTAGCATCTTTGTTGTCTACCTGTCAACTGTCAGTTTGGCATCTTTGTTTTCTACCCATCAACTGTCAGTTTAGCATCTTTGTTTTCTACCTGTCAACTGTCAGTTTAGCATCTTTGTTTTCTACCTGTCAACTGTCAGTTCAGCATCTTTGTTTTCTACCTGTCAACTGTCAGTTTAGCATCTTTGTTTTCTAACTGTCAACTGTCAGTTTAGCATCTTTGTTTTCTACCTGTCAACTGTCAGTTTAGCATCTTTCTTTTCTACCTGTCAACTGTCAGTTTAGCATCTTTGTTTTCTACCTGTCAACTGTCAGTTTAGGATCTTTGTTTTCTACCTGTCAACTGTCAGTTTAGCATCTTTGTTTTCTAACTGTCAACTGTCAGTTTAGCATCTTTGTTTTCTACCTGTCAACTGTCAGTTTAGCATCTTTGTTTTCTACTTGTCAACTGTCAGTTTAGCATCTTTGTTTTCTACCCGTCAACTGTCAGTTTAGCATCTTTGTTTTCTACCTGTCAACTCTCAGTTTAGCCTCTTTGTTTTCTACCTGTCAACTGTCAGTTTAGCATTTTTGTTTTCTACCTGTCAACTGTCAGTTTAGCATCATTGTTTTCTACCTGTCAACTGTCAGTTTAGCTAGCATCTTTGTTTTCTACCTGTCAACTGTCAGTTTAGCATCTTTGTTTTCTACCTGTCAACTGTCAGTTTAGCATCTTTGTTTTCTACTTGTCAACTGTCAGTTTAGCATCTTTGTTTTCTACCTGTCAACTGTCAGTTTAGCATCTTTGTTTTCTACTTGTCAACTGTCAGTTTAGCATCTTTCTTTTCTACTTGTCAACTGTCAGTTTAGCATCTTTGTTTTCTACCTGTCAACTGTCAGTTTAGCATCTTTGTTTTCTACCTGTCAACTGTCAGTTTAGCATCATTGTTTTCTACCTGTCAACTGTCAGTTTAGCATCTTTGTTTTCTACCTGTCAACTGTCAGTTTAGCATCTTTGTTTTCTACCTGTCAACTGTCAGTTTAGCATCTTTGTTTTCTACTTGTCAACTGTCAGTTTAGCATCTTTGTTTTCTACTTGTCAACTGTCAGTTTAGCATCTTTGTTTTCTACCTGTCAACTGTCAGTTTAGCATCTTTGTTTTCTACCTGTCAACTGTCAGTTTAGCATCTTTGTTTTCTAGCTGTCAACTGTCAGTTTAGCATCTTTGTGTTCTACCTGTCAACTGTCAGTTTAGCATCTTTGTTTTCTACCTGTCAACTGTCAGTTTAGGCTGCTCGCCGGCTCCTCATCACCACTTCAAGATGGCGGCCCAATTTCTCGCGTCACAGCAGCCAATGTTGCGTCTACTTATAATTTAGAAGTGTTTTGAGGTAAAGAGCTTCGTCACAGAACCAATTGAGCTGGTAAATTGAGGAACTACCGTTATAACGAACGACAATAAGAAGGTTCTAGACTTCCAAAGGTAACGGTCTGGGCATGTGCGGGCCTGCTTGTTTTCCCGCCTGATTGAAAATGACAAGGCCACCGCTAAAGTCATTAGCAAATCACATCAGGAGGAAATAACTGCGCGGCGATAAGGCTAATTGGTTAATCAGCACCTCCAGGTCCGAGTCCGTGGTTCTCGCCCGGAAAAGGGTGGCGTGCCATCTCCGGGTTGGGGAGGAGATCTTGCCCCAAGTGGAGGAGTTCAAGTACTAGTCATTCTCATCGACGTCCCACTGGGTTGTGAGTTTTTCCTTGCCCTGATGTGGGCGCTGATGTCGTTGTGGTTTGTGCAGCCCTTTGAGACACTCGTGATTTAGGGCTATATAAATAAACATTGATTGATTGATTGATTGATTGATTGGTCAGGATGCCACCCGAAAATAAATACAGCGTTTTAAAAAGATACACAATCTGTGTAAATATATGAGTCTGTGGTTAAAAGGACTCGAAACTCAAAATGCAGGACTTGGGACTTGACTTGAGACTTTCCAGTCTTGACTTTGGACTTGACTCGGGACTTGAGGGCAAAGACTTGAGACTTACTTATGACTTGCAAAACAATGACTTGGTCGCACCTCTGCTAATTGGTTAAAATGTCTAATTGGTTTAAGGAAAGGTTAAAAGGAGAAATGGCGGATGAAAGGTTGTGAAAGCAGTCGCAGACACAAACATGTCCAAAGGAGTTCCTCAGAAAAAGACCCCCGAGGGTGGTCCCGGAGCAAGAAGACGGTAGCAGTTAGCGGTCCAAGCATCTGGAGGCCATATTGAAAATGAAACACAGCTGAATGTTTTCATGTTAAACATTATCCAGTTAGCTTATGGAATCACCGCTGCACCCTCAAAAGCAGGTTTTAGTCACCAAGTAAAACTCTAAAGCAGTCACTTTGTCACCAAGTAAAACTCTAAAGCAGTCACTTTGTCACCAAGTAAAACTCTAAAGCAGGCTTTTGTCACCAAGTAAAACTCTAAAGCAGTCACTTTGTCACCAAGTAAAACTCTAAAGCAGGGTTTTGTCACCAAGTTAAACTCTAAAGCAGGGTTTTAGTCACCAAGTAAAACTCTAAAGCAGAGTTTTGTCACCAAGTAAAACTCTAAAGCAGTCACTTTGTCACCAAGTAAAACTCTAAAGCAGGTTTTTGTCACCAAGTAAAACTCTAAAGCAGTCACTTTGTCACCAAGTAAAACTCTAAAGCAGGGTTTTAGTCACCAAGTAAAACTCTAAAGCAGGGTTTTAGTCACCAAGTAAAACTCTAAAGCAGGCTTTTGTCACCAAGTAAAACTCTAAAGCAGTCACTTTGTCACCAAGTAAAACTCTAAAGCAGGGTTTTAGTCACCAAGTAAAACTCTAAAGCAGGGTTTTAGTCACCAAGTAAAACTCTAAAGCAGGGTTTTTGTCACCAAGTAAAATTTTAAAGCAGTCACTTTGTCACCAAGTAAAACTCTAAAGCAGGCTTTTGTCACCAAGTAAAACTCTAAAGCAGGCTTTTGTCACTAAGTAAAACTCTAAAGCAGGCTTTTAGTCACCAAGTAAAACTCTAAAGCAGGGTTTTAGTCACCAAGTAAAACTCTAAAGCAGGCTTTTGTCACCAAGTAAAACTCTAATGCAGGCTTTTGTCACCAAGTAAAACTCTAAAGCAGTCACTTTGTCACCAAGTAAAACTCTAAAGCAGTCACTTTGTCACCAAGTAAAACTCTAAAGCAGGCTGTTGTCACTAAGTAAAACTCTAAAGCAGTCACTTTGTCACCAAGTAAAACTCTAAAGCAGGCTTTTGTCACCAAGTAAAACTCTAAAGCAGGCTTTTGTCACCAAGTAAAACTCTAAAGCAGTCACTTTGTCACCAAGTAAAACTCTAAAGCAGGCTTTTGTCACCAAGTAAAACTCTAAAGCAGGCTTTTGTCACCAAGTAAAACTCTAAAGCAGTCACTTTTTCACCAAGTAAAACTCTAAAGCAGGCTTTTGTCACCAAGTAAAACTCTAAAGCAGGCTTTTGTCACCAAGTAAAACTCTAAAGCAGGCTTTTGTCACTAAGTAAAACTCTAAAGCAGGCTTTTAGTCACCAAGTAAAACTCTAAAGCAGGGTTTTAGTCACCAAGTAAAACTCTAAAGCAGGCTTTTGTCACTAAGTAAAACTCTAAAGCAGGGTTTTAGTCACCAAGTAAAACTTTAAAGCAGAGTTGTGTCACCAAGTAAAACTCTAGAGCAGGGTTTTGTCACCAAGTAAAACTCTAAAGCAGTCACTTTGTCACCAAGTAAAACTCTAAAGCAGGGTTTTAGTCACCAAGTAAAACTCTAAAGCAGGCTTTTGTCACTAAGTAAAACTCTAAAGCAGGGTTTTAGTCACCAAGTAAAACTCTAAAGCAGGGTTTTAGTCACCAAGTAAAACTTTAAAGCAGAGTTGTGTCACCAAGTAAAACTCTAAAGCAGGGTTTTGTCACCAAGTAAAACTCTAAAGCAGGGTTTTTGTCACCAAGTAGCACCTCACAAAACCACAATGATGACCAACAGTGAAATACAGTAGCAAAGTAGGCCTGGGTATTCATTAAAAGCAAGGCTTGGGTTTTATTTTACTAGTATTTTTAATATTGATCAACACTATATACTGATGTTATCTTTACTGGTATCAATGCACACACCTCTGTTTACATTCAAGAGTTTCAGCTTAGCTGTTAGCATGTGTGTGATTTAGCATGTTTAGCTAGTCCTCATCTTCCGGTGATACTACTTACAAGAATATTAGCGATTTGGAAGAGACTTCAAACTGTGGAGGGACAATAGCCGCCAGCTTTGGAGGCCTTGAAATCGCCATGTAAAATCGCTAATGTTACTCTGTAGCATGTCTATGGCCAATGCAATGTAAATTAGCGTCGAGCTAGCATATTTTAAAAATTGAAATCGGCATGTAAAACCGCTAATGCTAATCTGTAGCATGTCTCTGGACAATCCAATGTTAATTAGCGTAGATCTAGCACATTTTGAAAATCAAAATTGCCATCTAAAATCGCTAATCATAATCTGCAACATATATAAGGCAAATCCAAAGTAAATTAGCGTCGAGTTAGCACATTTTAAAAGTTGAAAATGCCATGTAAAATCACTGTCAATCTGTAGCAAGCCTATGGCAATTCCAACATTAGTTAGCTTCAAGCTAGCACATGTTGAAAATTGAAATCGCCATGTAAAATCGCTAATCTAAATCTGTAGCATATCTATGGAAAATCCAATGTAATTTAGCATTAAGATAGCACATTTTGAAAATGGATACCGCCATGTAAAACTGCTAATGTTAATCTTTAGCATGTCTCTGGACAATTTGATGTTAATTAGCGTAGATATAGCACATTTTGAAAGTCCAAATTGCCATCTAAAATCGCTAATGATCATCTGCAACATATCTAAGGCAAATCCAAAGCAAATTAGCGTCGGGCTAGCACATTTTAAAAGGTGAAAATGCCACGTAAAATCACTAATGTCAATCTGTAGCATGTCAATGGCAATTCTAATGTTAGTTAGCGTCCAGCTAGCACATTTTGAAAATCGAAATTGCCATCTAAAATCGCTAATGATAATCTGCAACATATCTGAGGCAAATCCAAAGTAAATTAGCGTCGAGCTAGCACATTTTAAAAGTTGAAAATGCCATGTAAAATCACTAATGTCAATCTGTAGCATGTCAATAGCAATTCCAATGTTAGTTAGCATCAAGCTAGCACATTTTGAAAATTGAAATCGCCATGTAAAATCACTAATGTTAACCTGTAGCATATCTATGGCAAATCCAAATAAATTAGCGTCGAGCTAGCACATTTTGAAAATTGATAACGCCATGTAAAACTGCTAATGTTAATCTGTAGCATGTCTATGGCAATTCAAATCTTAGTTAGCATCAAGCTAGCACATTTTGAAAATTTAAATCGCCATGTAAAATCGCTAATGTTAATCTGTTTCATGTCTAATGGCAAATCCAATGTAAATTAGCGTGGAGCTAGCACATTTTGAAAATAGATACCGCCATGTAAAAGTGCTAATGTTAATCTGTAGCATGGCAAAGGCAAAAAAAAAACCTGACTCACTAGCACCCCCTGTGGACACCACTGGAAATGTAAATCTCATCTTCCAAGCAGAAATGGGACTAAATCATTTCCATCTGCGTGTGTGTTCACATGTCTCCACCAACAGTCACTGCTTCCCGAGCAGGAAGACAAGCGCGCCTGTGTGCTCCGCTACAGCAGACCTCCTCGGGGAGGGACCGTGGTCGCCGACGGGGGCCAAAAATACACCAGGTCTGGAACATCTTGACTTGGGACTGGGATTCTTGTGCCCATAATTTGCTTTAAAAAGACGCTGGTGGAAGTGTGCCATCCTCTCATTTTCATTTTCGCATAGCGTGGCGACGCCACACTGCCGTACCAAGGACCAAGTACCAAGTACTACACGGCACCATAGACCACACCCGTCCAAAACCCAGCCAAAACCTCATGGCGTGCCATCCATAGTTTAGGTTCCCCTTTCACGCAACTTAGTAGTAAAGTCAACAAAAACATATATTTAATATATTTTGGTACTTAGGTAGTATTTTAGCATGCTAATGTTAGCATGCTAGCTTTTTTTCCACCTCAGTGTTGCATGGTATTTTTTAGCATCGTATAGATAGCATGCTAGCTCTATTTTTTGCCCATAATTTTTTGTTACTCGAAGCCATCTGGTCAGCATGCTAACTGCATATAACCAACCGTTAGCATTTTAACACCAACTTTCATTTGTAACTTTGCGAATGATACCTATGATACAAATGTAATCCATAGATTCGAGCTAGCACATTTTGAAAATGCCATGTAAAATCACTATTGTTACTCTGTAGCATGTCTATGGCAAATCCAATGTTAATTAGCATCAAGCTAGCACATTTAGAAATTTGGATTTGCCACGTAAAATCGCTAATCTTAATCTGCAACATTTCTATGGCAAATCCAATGTTAATTTGCATCAAACTAGCACATTTTGAAAATTGGAATCGCCATGTAAAATTGCTAATATTAATCTGTAGCATGTCTATGGTAAATCCAGTGTAAATTAGCATCGAGCTAGCACATTTAGAAATTTGGATTTGCCACGTAAAATCGCTAATGTTAATCTGCAACATTTCTATGACAAATCCAATGTTAATTAGCATCAAGCTAGCACATTTTGAAAATTGGAATCGCCATGTAAAATCGCTAATGTTAATCTGCAACATTTCTATGCCAAATCCAATGTAAATTAGCGTTGAGCTAGCACATTTTGAAAATGCCATGTAAAATCACTATTGTTAATCTGTAGCATGTCTATGGCAAATCCAATGTTAATTAGCATCAAGCTAGCACATTTTGAAAATTGGAATCGCCATGTAAAATTGCTAATATTAATCTGTAGCATGTCTATGGTAAATCCAGTGTAAATTAGCATCGAGCTAGCACATTTAGAAATTTGGAATTGCCACGTAAAATCGCTAATGTTAATCTGCAACATTTCTATGGCAAATCCAATGTTAATTAGCATCAAGCTAGCACATTTTGAAAATTGGAATCGCCATTTAAAATAGCTCATGTTAATCTGTAGCATGTCTATGGCAAACACAATGTTAATTAGCATCAAGCTAGCACATTTTGAAAATTGGAATCGCCATGTAAAATCGCTAATGTTAATCTGCAACATTTCTATGCCAAATCCAATGTAAATTAGCGTCGAGCTAGCACATTTTTGAAAATGCCATGTAAAATCACTATTTTTAATCTGTAGCATGTCTATGGCAAATCCAATGTTAATTAGCATCAAGCGAGCACATTTTGAAAATTGGAATCACCATGTAAAATAGCTAATGCTAATCTGTAGCATTTCTATGCCAAATTTAATGTAAATTAGCGTTGAGCTAGCACATTTTTGAAAATGCCATGTAGAATCACTATTGTTAATCTGTAGCATGTCTATGGCAAATCCAATGTTAATTAGCATCAAGCTAGCACATTTTGAAAATTGGAATCGCCATGTAAAATAGCTCATGTTAATCTGTAGCATGTCTATGGCAAATCCAATGTTAATTAGCATCAAGCTATCATATTTTGAAAATTGGAATCGCCATGTAAAATTGCTAAAGTTAATCTGTAGCATGTCTATGGCAAATCCAGTGTAAATTAGTGTCGAGCTAGCACATTTAGAAAATTGGAATTGCCACGTAAAATCGCTAATGTTAATCTGCAACATTTCTATGCCAAATCCAATGTAAATTAGCGTCGAGCTAGCACATTTTGAAAATGCCATGTAAAATCACTATTGTTAATCTGTAGCATGTCTATGGCAAATCCAATGTTAATTAGGATCAAGATAGCACATTTTGAAAATTGGAATTGCCATGTAAAATAGCTAATGTTAATCTGTAGCATTTCTATGCCAAATTTAATGAAAATGATCGTCGAGCTAGCACATTTTTGAAAATGCCATGTAAAATCACTATTGTTAATCTGTAGCATGTCTATGGCAAATCCAATGTTAATTAGCATCAAACTAGCATATTTTGAAAATTGGAATCGCCATGTAAAATAGCTAATGTTAATCTGTAGCATGTCTATGGCAAATCCAATGTTAATTAACATCAAGCTAGCACATTTTGAAAATCGGAATCGCCATGTAAAATGGCTAATGTTAATCTGTAGCATGTCTATGGCAAATCCAGTGTAAATTAGCGTCGAGCTAGCACATTTAGAAAATTGGAATTGCCACGTAAAATCGTTAATGTTAATCTGCAACATTTCTATGGCAAATCCACTGTAAATTAGCGTCGAGCTAGCACATTTTTGAAAATGCCATGTAAAATCCCTATTTTTAATCTGTAGCATGTCTATGGCAAATCCAATGTTAATTAGCATCAAGCTAGCACATTTTGAAAATTGGAATCGACCATGTAAAATAGCTCATTTTAATCTGTAGCATGTCTACGGCAAATCCAGTGTAAATTAGCGTCGAGCTAGCACATTTAGAAAATTTGAATTGCCACGTAAAATCGCTAATGTTTATCTGCAACATTTCTATGCCAAATCCAATGTAAATTAGCGTCGAGCTAGCACATTTTGAAAATGCCATGTAAAATCACTATTGTTAATCTGTAGCATGTCTATGGCAAATCCAATGCTAATTAGCATCAAGCTATCATATTTTGAAAATTGGAATCGCCATGTAAAATTGCTAATGTTAATCTGTAGCATGTCTATGGCAAATCCAGTGTAAATTAGCGTCGAGCTAGCACATTTAGAAAATTGGAATTGCCACGTAAAATCGTTAATGTTAATCTGCAACATTTCTATGGCGAATCCAATGTACATTAGCGTCGAGCTAGCACATTTTTGAAAATGCCATGTGAAATCACTATTTTTGATCTGTAGCATGTCTATGGCAAATCCAATGTTAATTAACATCAAGCTAGCACATTTTGAAAATTTGGAATCGCTATGTGAAATGGCTAATGTTAATCTGTAGCATGTCTATGGCAAATCCAGTGTAAATTAGCGTCGAGCTAGCACATTTAGAAAATTGGAATTGCCACGTAAAATCGCTAATGTTAATCTGCAATATTTCTATGCCAAATCCAATGTAAATTAGCGTCGAGCTAGCACATTTTGAAAATTGGAATCGCCATGTAAAATAGCTAATGTTAATCTGCAACATTTCTATGCCAAATTTAATGTAAATTATCGTCGAGCTAGCACATTTTTGAAAATGCCATGTAAAATCACTATTGTTAATCTGTAGCATGTCTATGGCAAATCCAATGTTAATTAGCATCGAGCTAGCACATTTTGAAAATTGGAATCGCCATGTAGAATAGCTAATGTTAATCTGTAGCATGTCTAGTTCAAGTGTTTTTATTAGGCATGCTTGCTTTTTTTGACATGGAAAATCAGACGGACTTTGGTCAGCAAACCCATCTCTACTGTCCGGTCTTTGGACTACTTCTGGGTTGCGATCCACCACTTGAGAACCACCAGTCAAAAGTTGTGTCTAATCAACAGCCACAAAGTCAAAACAATCCCTGACTTGAAGATCAAAAAGTAAACAAATGTGGCTACATG
>NC_084584.2:9447500-9485000 GCF_033978685.3 Nerophis lumbriciformis | reverse complement strand
CCTCAACTATTCACATGCCACAACATTATTCACACAATGGAGCCACAAATTGTCCACTATAGAAAAAAAACACATGAACCAACTGGAACGGACTCATGCTGTCTTTAAGTTGAAGTGGAGTTCTACAACCAAAATAACATTCATTTATTTTTAGTATTCTGGCCTCAGTTTTCATCCGATTGGAACAGTTCTAGTGTCAAAATGTCCAGCTCGGGAGGGAATCGTGATTTCCCCCAAAAATTGGAAAAAAATATAAAAAAATTAAAAAGTTCCCCAGAATTCCAGGTTTTCCGGGACATTTTTCCCCATTTAAAATAAATGGGCCAGTTTTCGAACTTGCCCAATTCCCACATTTCTCACCCGATTCGACCGATCCACCATCCACACACTCCACTCACCTTGGACAATCAAACTACCATTTTCAAAGTTAAAGAAAATTCCAGGAATTCCCAGAATTCCCAGTTTCCCCAAGCCCTATTTTCACCCTCTTGCTGGAAAGTTTTCACAGTCCACATTTTTGACCATTCCACCATCAAAACATTCCTCTTAGTTGGAACAACAAATGTTCCTATTTTTTCGTACAAATTTCCCCGAAATTCCAGGAACTGTGAAATACCCATTCTCAATTCAAACTGTTACTATGTCAACATTTTTCAACCGATTCCAACAATTCTAACACCAACCCATTCATGTCATCTAGGACAATTATGATAGTATTAATATTTTAAAACATTTTCTAATTTATTTCCCAAAATTTCCAGGAAATTACCATTCAAATGAATGGACGTGTTCAACCTTTGTGTTTCAATGTCTTAAATTCTCAAAATCCAATGCCATTTTTAAACCCGAATCCGACCTTTCAACCATCCACCTACATGGCTTAAACATGTTTTCCCTTTCCAGAAATTCCCAGTTTCCCTGGAATTTTCTCCCCATTGACAATGAACGGGCAATATACAAGCAACTCCATATCCCACATTTCTCACCGTTCCACCATCCACACACTCCACTCACCTTGGACAATCAAACTACAATTTTCAAAGTTAAAGAAAATTCCAGGAATTGTCAGAATTCCCAGTTTTTCAAAGCCTTATTTTCACCTCTTGCTGGAAAGTTTTCACAGTCCACATTTTTCAACCGTTTTTGACCATTACACCTTAAAATAATTCTTATTAGTTAGAACAAAAAATGTTCCTATTTTTTTCGTACAAATTTCCCCGAAATTCTGGGAACTGTGAAATACCCATTCTCAATTCGAACTGTTACTACGTCAACATTTTTCAACCGATTCCAACAATTCTAACACTAACCCATTCATGTCATCTAGGACAATTGTGCTAGTATTAATATTTTAAAACATTTTAATTTTTTTCCCCCAAAATTTCCAGGAAATTCCCATTCAAATGAATGGACGTGTTCATAGTTTTACAATGACCTAAATTCTCAAAACCTAATGCCATTTTTAAACCCGAATCCGACCTTTCAACCATCCACCTACATGGCTTAAACATGTTTTCCCTTTCCAGAAATTCCAGTTTCCCCGGAATTTTCTCCCCATTGACAATGAACGGGCAATATACAAGCAACTCCATATCCCACATTTCTCACCCGATTCTCACCGTTCCACCATCCACACACTCCACTCACCTTGGACAATCAAACAACCATTTTCAAAGTTCAAAAAAATTCCAGGAATTCCCAGAATTCCCGGTTTTCCCAAGCCCTATTTTCACCTCTTGCTGGAAAGTTTTCACAGTCCACATTTTTCAACTGTTTTTGACCATTCCACCTTCAAAACATTCCTCTTAGTTGGAACAACGGCATCACCAATCTTCTTTTAGTACACATTCCTGGTTTTCCCGAAACACCCATTCTCTATTCTAACTGTTGCTACATCAACATTTTTCAACCAGTTCCGACAACTCCAACACCAACACATTCCTATCATCTAAGACAATCTTGCTAGGATCAATATTTTCAAAAATTCTCAGTTTTCCTAATATTCCCACATTTCCAGGAAATTCCCATTAAAATGAATGGACATATTCATAGTTCTACAATGTCATACATTCTCAAAATCTATTGTATTTTTTACCCGATTCCGACCTTTTACTAATACTTTTATGCCTTAAAGACTATGTGTTAGTAATATGCAACTGTAAAGATGTATTACTACTATAAACTATACTGTGTATATATATATATACAGTATATACAATTTATTATATACATACATTCGTACATACAGTATGTACAAATGTATACATACATATACATACATACAGTATGAATATAAATGCACATACATACAGTATAAATAAGTACATACATACACATACGTACCTACGTACGTATGTATATACATGTACATACATACCTACATACGTACGTATATACGTATACACACATGTACATACGTATATATACACACATGTTCACATGTATATATACCGGTACACACACATACACACATGTATACACATTTACAAGTATATGTATACATTTATACACATACGTATACATATATACACACATTCGTATACATATATACACACATTCGTATACATATATATACACACATTCGTATACATATATACACACATTCGTATACATATATACACACATACTTATACATATATACACACACACATTCGTATACATATATACACATACGTATACATATATACACACATTCGTATACATATATATACACACACATTCGTATACATATATACACACATACTTATACATATATACACACATACGTACATATATATACACACATATGTATACATATATATACACACATTCGTATACATATATATACACACATTCGTATACATAAATACACACATTCGTATACATATATACACACATTCGTATACATATATACACACATACGTACATATATATACACACACATACGTATACATATATATACACACATTCGTATACATATATACACACATTCGTATACATATATAAACACATTCGTATACATATATACACACATACGTATACATATACTGTATATACACATACATATACGTATATACACACATACGTATACATATATACACATACGTATACATACATACACACATACGTATACATACATACACACACACACACATATGTCTACATACATACACACGTGTATACATATATACACACACGTATATATACACACATTTGTATATATTTATATATACACACACACGTTTACATATATACACACATGTATACATACATATACACACATGTATACATACATATACACACACATGTATACATACATATACACACACATGTATACATACATACACACGTGTATACATATATACACACGTATATATACACACATTTGTATATATACACACACACACACACACACACACACACACACGTATACATAAATACACATACATACATACATACATACATACATACATACATACATATATATATATCAATGTTTATTTATATAGCCCTAAATCACAAGTGTCTCAAAGGGCTGCACAAGCCACAACGACATCCGCGGTACAGAGCCCATATATGGGCAAGGAAAAAATCACAACCCCAATGGGACATCGACGTGATATATACACACATATGTATACATAAATACACACACACACACACACACACACACACGTATGTGTGTATTTATATAATATATATATATATATATATATATATACACACACACACACACAGTACATATACACACACACACACTCACATATACATATATATATATATATATATCTTTTTTTAATGATGAATGGTTTTAGGATGAATAAGAATGGCAATCCATGTTTCCAACAAACAACTAGTGGAACAAACAACACAAACATCACCTGAGTGGCATTAGCATCATGAAATATGGAACCAACACTCCTATTGGCCCAGCCCGGCTGGGACCTCACAAATCCCGCCGCTGGCCACGCCCCTTTTAAACCCTGGGACCAGCACACATTGAAGCACGCGCCGCCAGCCTGGGGGCAGAGTGGCGGGCGCTGGGCCGCCGTTACCACGGCGATGCCGCAGCAGCCCGCTCAGCCTTTGCCGCATGCAGCAACACCCCCAACCATCCCCCCACCCCCTCCCTCTCCCTTCAGCGGGACACAAAAGGTAACAAAAAGTCTTTTGGCTGCCAGAAAAGAAGAATCACGCAGAGGCCCGGAGGTAAGATCCCTGCAGAATCTACTTTTCAGGGCATGTTTGGTTTTGCGGGCGAACAGACGAGGAGCAGTCAAAGTGTACCTTTAAGAGAGCTGATCTCATGCTGGATGGACCTGGCTGGATCCATGCTTGCCTTCAGGCCGGCCGGAGGATGCAAGAGACTCCCTGTGGACGACCACCTCCTTCCTTCCCCCTCTCTCTCTCGCCCAGCTTAGTCCTGTGGTACCCTCCCTCCTGCCTGGAGAAAGTGTGCTGCACACCTCCTCTCTCGCCACCTCCAGCCCCACCCTGACAGTGTCCTGTCTCACCGACATGGTCCTGTCTCGCCGTCTCTCTTCACGGGGAGTGACGGCGAGACAGGACGAGCACGGTGGAGGACAACCAGGTGCTGACTCAGCGTTATTTATTACGTTTTTTTGCACCGTGCACATATGTGTACACTCTGGAAATGACCAAAAGAAACCTGACTTGAATTCACAGTAATGCACCAGCAGATTTTACGGTAATACAACTTAGTCGCCAGAATTTTATTGTGAAATTACCAGTTTTATAGTAATGCATTGTACAAACCCCAAAAAGCTGTCACGCTGTGTAAATGGTAAATAAAAAGAGAATACAACAAATCCTTTTCAACTTATATTCAATTGAATAGACTGCAAAGACAAGATATTACATTGTTATTTTTTTTGCAAATATTAGCTCATTTGGAATGTGATGCCTGCAAGGTGTTTCAAAAAAGCTGGCACCAGTGGCAAAAAAGACTGAGAAAGTTGAGGGAATGCTCATCAAAGACTTATTTGGAACATCCCACATGTGAACAGGCTAATTGGGAACAGGTGGGTGCCATGATTGTGTATAAAAGCAGCTTCCATGAAATGCTCAGTCATTCACAAACAAGGACGGGGGCGAGGGTCACCACTTTGTCAACAAATGCCTGAGCAAATTGTTTAAGAACAACATTTCTCAAGCAGCTATTGCAAGGAATTTAGGGATTTCACCATCTACGCTCCGTAATATCATCAAAAGGTTCAGAGAATCTGGAGAAATCACTGCCCATAAGCAATGATATTTCGGACTTTCGATCCCTCAGGCGGTACTCCATCAAAAAGCGACATCAGTGTGTAAAGGACATCACCACCTGGGCTGAGGAGCACTTCAGAAACCCACTGTCAGTAACTACAGTTGGTCGTTACATCTGTAAGTGAACGTTAAAACTCTACTATGCAAAGCAAAAGCCATTTATCAACAACACCCAGAAACGCCGCCGGCTTCACTGGGCCTGAGCTCATCTAAGATGGAAGTGGAAAAGTGTTCTGTGGTCTGACGAGTCCACACTTCAAATTATTTTTGGAAACTGTGGACGTCGTGTCCTCCGGACCAAAGAGGAAAAGAACCATCCGGATTGTTCTAGGCGCAAAATGTAAAAGGCAGCATGTGTGATGGTATGGGGGTGTATTAGTGCCCAAGACATGGGTAACTTACACATCTGTGAAGGCACCATTAATGCTGAAAGGTACATACAGGTTTTGGAGCAACATATGTTGCCATCCAAGTAACGTTATCATGGATGCCCCTGCTTATTTCAGCGAGACAATGCCAAGCCACGTGTTACAACAGCGTAGTAAAAGAGTGCGGGTACTAGACTGGCCTGCCTGTAGTCCAGACATTGAAAATGTGTGAAGGCTAAAATATGAGAAGGGAGACTGTTGAACAACTTAAGCTGTACATCAAGCAAGAATGGGAAAGAATTCCACTTCAAAAATGTGTCTCCTCAGTTCCCAAACCTTTACTGAGTGATGTTACCGCTACACAACTCCTGAGTTCAGACAAGTGAGTCAGGCGGGAAAAAAAACGAGATGATCAAAAGGTGCTCACAGCTGCTTTTCATAAACAAGACCTGAACTATTTCACTACCTAAATCATAACAAGTATGGTCCAAAAAATAGGAGACAAACCTGTCCTTTCTCACACTGAGCTGCACAATTCAGCAGCAGCACAGAGCTTGTTGCAAAAGTTCACCTTGTTTGAAAAAAATTTGCCCCACGCCACCAGTTTCATGAACCGTCACAACGTTTGCTGAAGACGTCTTAATTACCCCCGAAACGTAAGAGCGGCTATTTTGGGGAACTCCTCCTCGGAACTTTGATCAAACGAGCGCAAAATATACTCACGGACACTAGACTGATAGGCGACGATAAACTTTGAAGGATTTCAGGGTGTCCCAAAAGATGTGGGAGGAGCCTGTTGACGACTCGTAAGCAACGCAAAACCCCAGTAAATCCGCTCCGCCAGGTCAGCGTTACATCCTAAGGGATGGGTTCCGAATCTGGTAGTTTTTTTTGGCACCGACTGGATCCCGCTGGTCCCATTTCCGTACTTTGTTTGCACGTGACATCACGCCCCGGTTGGCAATCACTCCAGCAGCACTGAGAGCAGACTCAGCCAAACCACCTATGTGTAATCCCGCAATTGTCAATGCCGACTCCAAAAAAACCGCTGACGCGAGTCCTTGATGTCAACATACATTGGCTATGCTAATGACATGCTGCTGATTAGCATTAGCAATTTTACACGGCAAATTCAACACCTCCAAATGTGTTGATGAAAACTCCAACCAAGATGCATGCACGTACTGAGTACAATACTTACAGTATTAATACTTTTTAGGGCACAACAGAAACCCCAAAAAACCACACTTTTAACATCTTGACTTGGAACTGTAATTGCAATTTAAGCTTATACTTTTGCAAAGGAGACTCAGAAATTTGATAATAAAACAAGATATAATCATAATTAGCTCATTTTTACATACATATATATATACACATACATACATACACACATATACATATATAAAGCCTATACATGTGTACATATTATACTAATCATAATTAGCTATTTTTCACATATTATATATATATATATATATATATATATATATATATATATATATATATATATATATATATATATATACATATACACACATACATACATATATATATATAAAGCCTATACATATGTGTACATATTATAATAATCATAATTAGCTATTTTTACATACATACATACATATATATATATATATATATATATATATATATATATATATAAACATACATACATACATGCATGTATATACATACACATATACATATATAAAGCCTATACATATATGTGTACATATAATAATCAAAATTAGCTAATTTTTACATATATATTTATACATACATACAGTAAATACATACATGCACACATATACATATATAAAGCCTATACATATATGTGTACATAGTATAATAATCATAATTAGCTCATTTTTACCTATATATTTATACCTACAAACATATATACATACACACATATACATATATAAAGCCTATACCACATACACATATATACATATATATATATATACTGTTTTGTTTTTCTATTATCTTTTTATTATTATTATTTTTTTCAATACACTGTAGCACTTTGAGGTTGTTTGCTCAATGTAAAGTGCTTTTACAAATAACATCTATTATTATTATTATTATGTGTACATATTATAATAATATAATGGATTTATAATGAGTGAGCAGATTGTGTTATGTGTGAGCATGTTTTTTTAGGAACCATGTCAAATATGAGGGGGAACCATGCCAAATATGAGGGGGAACAATGCCAAATATGAGGGGAAACCATGTCAAATATGAGGGGAAACCATGTCAAATATGAGTGGGAACCATGTCAAATATGAGGGGGAACCATGTCAAATATGAGGGGGAACCATGCCAAATATGAGGGGGAACCATGTCAAATATGAGGGGGAACCATGTCAAATATGAGGGAAACCAGGTCAAATATGAGGGGAAACCATGTCAAATATGAGGGAAACCAGGTCAAATATGAGGGGAAACCATGTCAAATATGAGGGGGAACCATGTCAAATATGAGGGGAAACCATGTCAAATATGAGGGGAAACCATGTCAAATATGAGGGGGAACCAGGTCAAATATGAGGGGGAACCATGTCAAATATGAGGGGAAACCATGTCAAATATGAGGGGGAACCATGTCAAATATGAGGGGGAACCATGTCAAAGATGAGGGGAAACCATGTCAAATATGAGGGGGAACCATGTCAAATATGAGGGGAAACCATGTCAAATATGAGGGGAAACCATGTCAAACATGAGGGGAAACCATGTCAAACATGAGGGGGACCATGTCAAATATGAGGGGGAATCATGTCAAATATGAGGGGGAACCATGTCAAATATGAGGGGGAACCATGTCAAATATGAGGGGGCATCATGTCAAATATGAGGGGGAACCATGTCAAATATGAGGGGGAACCATGTCAAATATGAGGGGGAACCATGTCAAATATGACGGGAAACCATGTCAAATATGAGGGGGAACCATGTCAAATATGAGGGGGAACCATGTCAAATATGAGGGGGAATCATGTCAAATATGAGGGGGAACCATGTCAAATATGAGAGGGAATCATGTCAAATATGAGAGGGAATCATGTCAAATATGAGGGGGAACCATGTCAAATATGAGGGGAAACCATGTCAAATATGAGGGGGAACCATGTCAAATATGAGGGGGCATCATGTCAAATATGAGGGGGAACCATGTCAAATATGAGGGGGAATCATGTCAAATATGAGGGGGAACCATGTCAAATATGAGGGGGAACCATGTCAAATATGACGGGAAACCATGTCAAATATGAGGGGGAACCATGTCAAATATGAGGGGGAACCATGTCAAATATGAGGGGGAACCATGTCAAATATGAGGGGGAATCATGTCAAATATGAGGGGGAACCATGTCAAATATGAGAGGGAATCATGTCAAATATGAGAGGGAATCATGTCAAATATGAGGGGGAACCATGTCAAATATGAGGGGAAACCATGTCAAATATGAGGGAACCATGTCAAATATGAGGGGAATCATGTCAAATATGAGGGGGAACCATGTCAAATATGAAGGGAAACCATGTCAAATATGAGGGGGAACCACGTCAAATATGAGGGGGAACCATGTCAAATATGGTTGCTGGACTCAAGCAGGTTACATGGGGATCAGATCCAGATCAGACCGGGGTGACTTGATGCTGTGAATCAGAGGGATTGAAAGTAGAACAGGAGATGAGCTGACAAAGCACGGGTGGGGGGTTTGTCGGACAACCTGGACACGGCTGACATTCCACACGTACGTCGGGCTTGCTCTAGCACGCCTGAGCCTGGGATGTGAGCACCATTGTTCCAGGGATGAAAACACCCGCATGTTGACGAGGGATGCACAAGAAGAATCCATTCATATCCCAATCACAATCCTTATTCATCCCCATTCTAATTGCATTTATAATATATATATATATATATATATATGTATACATACATACACACCAAGGCAAAAGTTTGCCAGAGTCCACAGTTTTCATCCGATCGGAACCGTTCTGATATCAAAACGTTCGGCTCGACCGGGGAATCTCGAGCTCACAAAAAAAAAAAAAATTCTAAAATATCCCAGTATACCCAGAATTCCCAGGACATTTTTTTTCCCCATTGAAAACGAACGGGACATTTTTCTAACTTGCTCAATTCCCACATTTCTCAAGTGATCCAAAACCGTTCCACTTTCAACACCTTCCACTCACCCTGGACAATCAAACTGCCATTTTATAAGTAAATAAAAAATTCCAGGAATTCCCGGTTTTCTAAAGCCCTATTTTCACTTTTTGTCCCAAAGTTTTCACAGTCCACATTTTTCAGCCAGATCCAACCATTCCACCATCAAAACAGTCCTGTTAGTTGGGCCAACAAAAACTCCTGTTTTTTTCCCCCTACAAATTCTCGATTTTCCCGAAATGTCACTTTTCAATTGAAACTGTTACAACGTCAACATTTGTTCTACTACGCCCAAATTTCTCAAATTGTTGCGCCATTGTTTATCCGATTCGAACCTTTCAACCATCCACACACACTACTCACCAAAGATAACGAACGCAAAAACAGTTTTGACGGCGTGGCGCAGTGGAAGAATGGCCGTGCGCGACCCGAGGGTCCCTGGTTCAATCCCCACCTAGTACCAACCTCGTCATGTCCGTTGTGTCCTGAGCAAGACACTTCACCCTTGCTCCTGATGGGTGCTGGTTAGCGCCTTGCATGGCAGCTCCCTCCATCAGTGTGTGAATGTGTGTGTGAATGGGTAAATGTGGAAGTAGTGTCAAAGCGCTTTGAGTACCTTGAAGGTAGAAAAGCGCTATACAAGTACAACCCATTTATTTATTTATCATTTCCCCTTTCCCGAAATTCCCGGTTTTCCTGGAATTTCCAGGAATTTCTCCCCATTGAAAATAGGCAAACGATTCAAACTGTTCAACTTTCAACACCTTCCACTCACTCTGGACAATCAAACTGCAATTTATCAAGTAAAAAAAAATTCCAGGAATTCCCAGAATTCCCGTTTTTCTAACGTCCTATTTTCACTTATTGTCCCAAAGTTTTCACAGTCCACATTTTTCAGCCAAATCCAACCATTCTACCATCAAAACACTCCTGTTAGTTGGGCCAACAAAGGTTCCTGGTTTTTTTTTCCGTACAAATTCCCGATTTTCCCGAAATGTCACTTTTCAATTTAAACTGTTACTACGTCAACATTTCTCCACCGATTCCAAAAATTCCAACACCAACCCATTCATATCATCTAGGACGATTGTGCTAGTATCTATGTTTTAAAAATTCCTGGTTTTCCCAAACTTCCAAAAAATTTAAATTTCCAATGTCCTACAATGCCCAAATTTCTCAAATTGCTGCGCCATTGTTTATCCGATTCAAACCTTTCAACTACTCACCAAAGAAATCAAAGGCAAAAACTGTTTTCCCTTTCCCGAAATTCCCGGCTTTCCTGGAATTTCCAGGAATTTCTCCGCATTGAAAATAGGCAATATACAAACCTCTCCATATCCCACATTTATCAAGCGATCCAAACCGTTCCAATTTCAACACCTTCCACTCACCCTGGACAATCAAACTGCTATTTACCAAGTTCAAAAAAATTCCAGGAATTCCCAGTTTTCTAAAGCCCTATTTTCACCCTTTGTCCCAAAGTTTTCACAGTCCACATTTTTCAGCCAAATCCAACCATTCTACCATCAAAACACTCCTGTTAGTTGGGCCAACAAAGGTTCCTGGGTTTTTTTTTCGTACAAATTCCCGATTTTCCCGAAATGTCACTTTTCAATTTAAACTGTTACTACGTCAACATTTCTCCACCGATTCCAAAAATTCCAACACCAACCCATTCATATTAGCTAGGACAATTGTGCTAGTATCTATATTTATAAAATTCCTGGTTTTCCCAAACGTCCACAAAAATTAAATCTTCAATGTTCTACAACGTTTTCTTGGAATTTCCAGGAATTTCTCCCCATTATAAATGGGCAATATACAAACCTCTCCATATCCCACATTTATCAAGCGATCCAAACCGTTCAACTTTCAACACCTTCCACTCACTCTGGACAATCAAACTGTCATTCAACAAGTTCAAAAAAATTCCAGGAATTTCCGGTTTTCTAAAGCCCTATTTTCACCCTTTGTCCCAAAGTTTTCACAGTCCACATTTTTCAGCCAAATCCAACCATTCCACCATCAAAACAGTCCTGTTAGTTGGGCCAACAAAAGTTCCTGGGGGTTTTTTTTCGTACAAATTCCCGATTTTCCCGAAATGTCACATTTCAATTTAAACTGTTACTACGTCAACATTTATTCTACTATGCCCAAATTTCTCAAATTGTTGCGCCATTGTTTATCCGATTCGAACCTTTCAACTACTCACCAAAGATACCGAAGGCAAAAACAGTTTCCCCTTTCCCCAAATTCCCGGTTTTTCTGGAATTTCCAGGAATTTATCCCCATTGAAAATAGGCAATATACAAACCTCTCCATATCCCACATTTATCAAGCGATCCAAACGGTTGAACTTTCAACACCTTCCACTCACCCTGAACAATCAAACTGCAATTTTCCAAGTTCAAAAAAATTCCAGGAATTCCCGGTTTTCTAAAGCCCTATTTTCACCTTTTGTCCCAAAGTTTTCACAGTCCACATTTTTCAGCCAAATCCAACCATTCCACCATCAAAACACTCCTGTTAGTTGGGCCAACAAAAGTTCCTGTAGGGTTTTTTTCGTACAAATTCCCGATTTTCCCGAAATGTCACATTTCAATTTAAACTGTTACTACGTCAACATTTGTTCTACTACGCCCAAATTTCTCAAATTGTTGCGCCATTGTTTATCCGATTCGAACCTTTCAACTACTCACCAAAGATATCGAAGGCAAAAACAGTTTTCCCCTTCCCAAAATTGATGGTTTTCCTGGAATTTCCAGGAATTTATCCCCATTGAAAATAGGCAATATACAAACCTCTCCATATCCCACATTTATCAAGCGATCCAAACGGTTGAACTTTCAACACCTTCCACTCACCCTGAACAATCAAACTGCAATTTTCCAAGTTCAAAAAAATTCCAGGAATTCCCGGTTTTCTAAAGCCCTATTTTCACCTTTTGTCCCAAAGTTTTCACAGTCCACATTTTTCAGCCAAATCCAACCATTCCACCATCAAAACACTCCTGTTAGTTGGGCCAACAAAAGTTCCTGGAGGGTTTTTTTCGTACAAATTCCCGATTTTCCCGAAATGTCACATTTCAATTCAAACTGTTACTACGTCAACATTTGTTCTACTACGCCCAAATTTCTCAAATTGTTGCGCCATTGTTTATCCGATTCGAACCTTTCAACTACTCACCAAAGATATCGAAGGCAAAAACAGTTTTCCCCTTCCCAAAATTGATGGTTTTCCTGGAATTTCCAGGAATTTATCCCCATTGAAAATAGGCAATATACAAACCTCTCCATATCCCACATTTATCAAGCGATCCAAACGGTTGAACTTTCAACACCTTCCACTCACCCTGAACAATCAAACTGCAATTTTCCAAGTTCTAAAAAATTCCAGGAATTCACGGTTTTCTAAAGCCCTATTTTCACCTTTTGTCCCAAAGTTTTCACAGTCCACATTTTTCAGCAAAATCCAACCATTCCACCATCAAAACACTCCTGTTAGTTGGGCCAACAAAAGTTCCTGGAGGTTTTTTTTGTACAAATTCCCGATTTTCCCGAAATGTCACATTTCAATTGAAACTGTTACCACGTCAACATTTGTTCTACTACGCCCAAATTTCTCAAATTGTTGCGCCATTGTTTATCCGATTCGAACCTTTCAACTACTCACCAAAGATATCGAAGGCAAAAACAGTTTTCCCCTTCCCAAAATTGATGGTTTTCCTGGAATTTCCAGGAATTTATCCCCATTGAAAATAGGCAATATACAAACCTCTCCATATCCCACATTTATCAAGCGATCCAAACGGTTGAACTTTCAACACCTTCCACTCACCCTGAACAATCAAACTGCAATTTTCCAAGTTCAAAAAAATTCCAGGAATTCCCGGTTTTCTAAAGCCCTATTTTCACCTTTTGTCCCAAAGTTTTCACAGTCCACATTTTTCAGCCAAATCCAACCATTCCACCATCAAAACACTCCTGTTAGTTGGGCCAACAAAAGTTCCTGGAGGTTTTTTTTCGTACAAATTCCCGATTTTCCCGAAATGTCACATTTCAATTTAAACTGTTACTACGTCAATATTTATTCTACTATGCCCAAATTTCTCAAATTGTTGCGCCATTGTTTATCCGATTCGAACCTTTCAACTACTCACCAAAGATATCGAAGGCAAAAACAGTTTTCCCTTTCCCAAAATTGACGGTTTTCCTGGAATTTCCAGGAATTTTTCCCCATTGAAAATGAATGGGCAATATACAAACCTCTCCATATCCCACATTTCTTAACCGATCCAAACCGTTCCAACATTCACACACTCTACTCATGCGTATCGGCGGCTGGCGCACATAGGGCATCATTCCAGTGATAATCATCATACCAAATAACACATTGGGAAAAACAGTTGAAACCGGATCGAACCGCCAAAGATTCACACCCATAATGTGAACCCACACACCTGCACAGTTCCACTCCAGTCCTGTAGGGGGCGGCGTGCAAAGCGAGCGCTTGTGATCATCTACATTTGAATGCTTTCAGAAATTCTACAAAATTCTGCAACTGAACACTCCTTGGGAGTTTACGGGTCTGTTTTTATGCACACAATTAACACCAGCTGTTGCTAACTCTCATCACTAATCCCCTCCTCGCATCCCAGATCAATTACAGCCTCCCAAAATAGACCACTTCCTGTTGTCGCTAATGTAAAACAACATTGCAGCGCTACCTCAACTTAAGAGTGCTTTGAGATAAGAGCTTGTTTAAGCTGCAAGCAAAAATTGGAGTTACAAGCGTCCGAACACCCGGTCTTACTCGCTTAGTATTAGTTTGTGGCTAGGAGATGGACATCACGTTTTCCCAAGCATGAGAAGGAAAGTGGGTGTGAAGGACAGTGCTGAGAAGAAGAGGATGATATTCATTGAATTAAAGAAGGAAATCATCAAAAACATGACAGGGGGGCATGTAGCTAGCCAACTTGGTGAAGCGGTTGGAGTGTAGAACCGCTCGTCTGCACCATACTGACGCAGAATGAGTCGGTAACGCCAGCCCAGTATGTTAAAATAATGTTTAAACATTTATCCATGAAAATATAGAGAAGCTGCAGATGGACGCCAGCCGAAAACGTTAAAATAATGTTTAAACATTTATTCGTGGAATAATGGAGAAGTTGCAGATGGACGCCAGCCAAAGAGATTAAAATCATGTCTAAACATTTATCCATGAAAATATGGAGAAGCTGCAGAAGGACGCCAGCCGAAGACGTTAAAATAATGTCGAAACATTTATCCATGAAAATATGGAGAAGCTGCTGATGGACGCCAGCCAAGGACATTAAAATAATGTCTAAACATTTATCCATGAAAATGTGGAGAAGCTTCTGATGGACGCCAGCTGAAGACGTTAAAATCATGTCTAAACATTTATTCATGAAAATATGGAGAAGCTGCAGATGGACGCCAGCCAAAGACATTAAAATCATGTCTAAACATTTATTCATGAAAATATGGAGAAGCTGTTGATGGACGCCAGCCGAAGACATTAAAATAATTTCTAAAAATGTATCCATGAAAATGTGGAGAAGCTTCTGATGGATGCCAGCCAAAGATGTTAAAATAATGTCTAAACATTTATCCATGAAAATATGGAGAAGCTGTTGATGGACGCCAGCCGAAGACGTTAAAATAACGTCTAAACATTTATCCATGAAACTATGGAGAAGCTGTTGATGGACGCCAGCCGAAGACGTTAAAATAATGTCCAAACATTTATCCATGAAAATATGGAGAAGCTGCTGATGGACACCAGCCGAAGACGTTAAAATAATATCTACACGTTTATCCATGAAAATGTGGAGAAGCTGCTGATGGATGCCAGCCGAAGATGTTAAAATAATATCTACACGTTTATCCATGAAACTATGGAGAAGCTCCTGATGGACACCAGCCAAAGACGTTCAAATAATGTCTAAACATTTATTCATGAAAATACGGAGAAGCTGCAGATGGACGCCAGCCGAAGACGTTAAAATAACGTCTAAACATTTATCCATGAAAATATGGAGAAGCTGCTGATGGACGCCAGCCAAGGACATTAAAATAATGTCTAAATATTTATCCATGGAAATATGGAGAAGCTGCAGATGGACGCCAGCCAAAGACGTTAAAATCATGTCTAAACATTTATTCATGAAAATATGGAGAAGCTGTAGATGGACGCCAGCCGAAGACGTTAAAATAATGTCTAAACATTTATCCATGAAAATATGGAGAAGCTGTTGATGGACGCGAGCCAAAGACATTAAAATAATGTCTAAACATTTATCCATGAAAATATGGAGAAGCTGCAGATGGACGCCAGCCGAAGACGTTAAAATAATGTCTAAACATTTATCCATGAAAATATAGAGAAGCTGCAGATGGACGCCAGCCAAAGACGTTAAAATCATGTCTAAACATTTATTCATGAAAATATGGAGAAGCTGCAGATGGACGCCAGCCAAAGACGTTAAAATCATGTCTAAACATTTATTCATGAAAATATGGAGAAGCTGCAGATGGATGCCAGCCAAAGATGTTAAAATAATGTCTAAACATGTATCCATGAAAATATGGAGAAGCTGTTGATGGACGCCAGCCGAAGACGTTAAAATAATGTCTAAACATTTATCCATGAAAATATGGAGAAGCTGCAGATGGACGCCAGCCAAAGACGTTAAAATCATGTCTAAACATTTATTCCTGAAAATATGAAGAAGCTGCAGATGGACGCCAGCCGAAGACGTTAAAATAATGTCTAAACATTTATCCATGAAAATGTGGAGAAGCTTCTGATGGACGCCAGCCAAAAACGTTACAATAAGGTCTAAACATTTATCCATGAAAATAAGGAAAAGCTGCTGATGGATGCCAGCCGAAAACGTTAAAATAATATTAACATCAACACTTAAACTGATTTCAACTCATTTCGTTGATTTGAGACACAAGTGTTTTGAGTTGAGAGCTCCGTCACAAAACCAATTAAGCTCATAAATGGAGGTACGAGTGGACTTTGTTTTGACAAAAGTTTTGGGACACTGGTGCTGACCAATGAGAGGTTGGACCGGAGTCCTTACAGTTGTCGTGTGGACACGCGTGGCGCTAGCATGACGCCCCTGCTTATTATCCACACTCCTGTGCATGCACCAGTAGAGTGGCTTGTGTGTGTGTGTGTGTGTGTGTGTGTGTGTGTGTGTGTGTGTGTGTGTGTGTGATGACTATTTTGGATGAAAGTGATCCGAGGCAACCCAGGGAGTGGGGGTGCAATGCATTCCCAAAACAAACTCATCACATTGCCGCTTTAGATGGGAACTTAACTGGCGCGCACACACACACACACACACACACACACACACACACACACACACACACACACACACACACACACACACACACACTGTGTATTTTGGGGGGGCAAGAAGTGGGCGTGGCACATAGTCCTGCTGGGACACATTTAGACCTTCACTTCACGGCATTGATTTGCCGTTCTCTACATGTTCCTTTAAAGTTGCACTTCTACTTCCGGTCCAAGGGCCAACTGTTAATTCTGGTGAGAGTTTGCCTGCTGACGTTGCTACTTTTGCCGTCAAGTCATGAAAGCGGGTTTAAAAAAAAAAAAAGACTTGAATTGGGCAGTAATGTGTCTTTAAGGGCGTTGATTTTATTTATTTTTAAAGGCTAGAGACGTCTTTTTAAATGTTTTCTATCTTAATCATGAATATTTTTACTTTTATTCTCTCAATGTTATGTTTTTATTTACTTATTAATGTAATATTTATATTATTGTGTGAATGCTCCAAAGCGTTCCAACTTCAAACTCTTCAGCCTATTCGGCAATCGCAGGCTTTACCTTGACAAATTCCAAAAATTTCCAGATTTCCAGGACATTTTCCCCATTCAAAATGAATTGGCCATTTTTTCAAACTTCCACCATTTCCACATTTTTCAACCAATTCAAACCATTCCAACTTCAACATATTCCACTATCCTGGTAATTCAAACTACCCTTTTTCCAAGTTCAAAAAAATTCCAGGATTTTCCTGAATTCCTGGTTTTCCAAAGCCCTATTTCCACCCTTTATTATTTCCACATTTTTCAACCGTTCCACCGTCAAAACATTCCTCTTAAAAAGTAGTTTTTTTTAACTGGAAAAATTCCCCGTTTTCCCCGAAATTCCAGGAATTCCTTAATATCATTTCTCAATTAAAAATGTTACTACTTCAACATTTCTCGACCAATTTGAAAAATGTCAACCCCAACCATTTCAACTCATTCAGAACATTCAAGTTTTGTTTGCCATTTTCAAAAAAATTCCCGCTTTTTCTGAAATTCCCACATTTTTTGTAAATTCCCATTGAAATGAATGCTACATTCTTCAAAGTTCCACAACTCCCACATTTTTCATCCGATTCAAACTGTTCCAACTTCAAAATTTGGGAATTGTGTGCTCTACTTCAACTATTCTAAAAAAATTCCAGGATTTCAATTCAACGTCAGCATTCCTTCAGTAATTGCCTCATCTAGTTTTATATTTATTAAATACTATTTGAAATGACTTATTGGCCATAATAACAGCCTGCCTAATGCTGAGCAAGGCTGGTGTTAATTTCAAGTGTTAATGCTCACTTTAACAAAATAAAAATATCACTAAAAAGTGACATGTAGGGACTTCAAAATAAAGCAATAACACACAATTGGATGTGGACGCACTTTTTGTTGTCTTTTTGCCAAAGCAGTGACAACATGGCGGCCATGAAACGAGTTAGTTGTTGTTGTTTTCAACTCATTCATTCCTTTCTCAGGCACAGGAAGCTGCTGCAGACAAAAACCAGGGCCAAAAAAAAAAAAAAAAGTTTGCATTTTACTGTGAAAGTATTCCACTTCCTGCTTTGGGAGCGATTAAAGCCCGGGGATTCCACGCTGGCGTTACCTTTATACTTCTCCCGCACGTTCTCGTAGGCCTGCATGTAGTCCTGCTCCTCGGGCAGACGCTGACCCGGGGTCAGCAGGGCCGGCTGGGCGCTGGCCTGCAGCGGACGCATGCTCTCCCTCACGCTCTGCACCGCCTCGCTTTGGATCATCTTTGTGCTGATAATGAAAGTGAAAGACAGCCCGCCAGCTGCTGGTGCTGACCCGGCCTGACCGTCTGTGCCCACCGACTCTCCCCCACGCCCCCGACTCCAAAAACACATGCGTCATGTCACACCCTCCTCTTAAAGGCACAGGCCTGACACACACACACACACACACACACGCACACACACACACACGCACACACACGATAAGACGGCAGCCAGACAAGCAGAGTGGCAGAACAAAAGTGAAACTATGCTTTGTTAACCCGGACACACTTCCTGGTGTGTGACTCAAACATCTGCACCTTTACCACCAGCCTCACTGCAGAAGTACATTCACCCTCGTTCATAAACACATTATAATGGGACTTGGTAAATACAGCTAGGATGTACGGTAGGATGTAAGGTAGGATGTTAAAATGGACATTAAAATGGATGTTCAAAAGGATGTTAAAATGGATGCTAAAAGGGACATTAAAATGGATGTTAAAATGGACTTTAAAATGGTGTTAAAATGGACGTTAAAATGGATGTTAAAAGGGATTATTTAAAAATTGGTGTTAAAATGAATGTTAAAATGGGTGTTAAAATGGATGTTAAAATGGATGTTAAAATGAACGTTAAAATGGACGTTAAAATGGTGTTAAAAGGGATTATTTAAAAATTGGTGTTAAAATGAATGTTAAAACGGATGTTAAAATGGTGTTAAAATGAACGTTAAAATGAACGATAAAATGGACGTTAAAATGGGCATTAAAATGGACTTTAAAATGGACATTAAAATTAATGTTAAAATGGACGTTTATATGGACGTTACAATGGATGTTAAAATGGACGTTAATATGGACGTTACAATGGATGTTAAAATGGACGTTAAAATGGTTGTTAAAATGGATGTTAAAATGAATGTTTAAATGGATGTTACAATGGACGGTAAAATGGGCGTTAAAATGGATGTTAAAATGGACTTTAAAATGGTTGTTAAAATGGACGTTAAAATGAATGTTAAAATGGATGTTAAAATGGATGTTAAAATGAATGTTTAAATGGATGTTTAAATGGATGTTAAAATGGACGTTAAAATGGTTGTTAAAATGGACGTTAAAATGAATGTTTAAATGGATGTTAAAATGGATGTTAAAATGGATGTTAAAATGAATGTTTAAATGGATGTTAAAATGGACGTTAAAATGGACATTAAAGTTAATGTTTAAATGGATGTTAAAATGGACGTTAAAATGGACGTTAAAATTAATGTTATAATTAATGTTATAATTGTTGTCAGAATGGGCGTTAGAATGGATTCACTAAGATTTGATTAAGTGTATGAACGACTCATTAAGATTTGATTTAGTTTAGTTTATGAACGATTCATTTAGATGCAACTTAGTGTGTGAGTGATACATTAAAATGTTATTTAGTATATGAATAATTCATTAAGATTTGATTTAGTGTATGAATGATTCATTTAGATACAAGTTAGTGTATAAGCGATACATTAAAATTTGATTTAGTGTATGAATGATTCATCAAGATTTGATTTAAAATACGAATGATTCATTAAAATACGATTTAATGTATTAACGATTCACGAGGATTCGATGTAGTGTATGAACAATTCATCAAGATTCGATGTAGTGTATGAACAATTCATTAAGATTTGATATAGTGTATGAACGATTCATTAAGTTTTGATGTAGTGTATGAACGATTCATTAAGATTGTATTTAGTGTATGAAGGATTCATTAAGATTGTATTTAGTGTATGAAGGATTCATTAAGATTGTATTTAGTGTATGAAGGATTCATTAAGATTGTATTTAGTGTATGAAGGATTCATTAAGATTGTATTTAGTGTATGAACGATTCATTAAGATTGTATTTAGTGTATGAAGGATACATTAAGATTGTATTTAGTGTATGAAGGATTCATTAAGATTGTATTTAGTGTATGAACAATTCATTAAGATTTGACTTAGCTTATTACAATTCATTAAACTTGATACGTCGTATGAACGATTCAATTCTTTGGTTAACATCTGTTGACGGAAACATTCTTTTTCCCACTACAAACAACAAAAACCTTCCTTCATGTGCACACACCCCTCATGTAGAGGATAAATAGTTTGGACCTTGGCACCAAGAGCTCAGACTGGATCTGCCCAAGCACAGTCTATGAGCATGAACTGATGAAAAGCCACAGGTGTTGATCGGGTGAATGAGAATAACAACAACAATAACAACACAAGCACCACAAATCATCTATTATTATTGTGTCAATGTCCAAGCATTCAGACAACATTCTACACCAAAAATCATCTATTATTATTGTGTGAATATCCTAGCATTCACACAATAAGATTCTGCACCAAAATCCTTCATTATTATTATTGTGTGAATGTCCAAGCATTCACACAGAGATTCTACACCAAAAATTATTATTATTATTTATTATCATTGTGTATTGTCCAAGCATTCACACAATAAGATTCTACACCATAAATCATCTATTATTATTATTATTATTATCTACTATTATTATTATGATCTACTATTGTTGTGTGAATGTCCAAGCATTCACACAATAACATTCTACACCAAAAATCGTCTATTATTATTATTATTATTATTATTGTGTCAATGTCCAAGTAGTCACACAATACAATTCTACACCATAAATCATCTATTATTATTATTATTATTTACTATTGTTGTGTGAATGTCCAAGCATTCACACAATAACATTCTACACCAAAAATAATCTATTATTATTATTCATTATTATTATTGTGTCAATATCCAAGTATTCACACAATACAATTCTACACCAAAAATTATCTATTATTATTATTTATTATTATTTTGTATTGTCCAAGCATTCACACAATAAGATTCTACACCAAAAATCATATATTATTATTATTTATTATTTTTGTGTGAATGTCCAAGCATTCACACAGTAAGATTCTACACCAAAAATCATTTATTATTATTATCACTATTATTTATTATTATTATTATTGTGTGAATATCCTAGCATTCACACAAGACTCTACATCAAAAATAATGTATTATTTTTATTATTATTAATATGAATATTGTGTGAATGTCCAAGCATTCACTCAAAGAGATTCTACAACAAAAATCATCTATTATTATACTTATTTATTATTAGCATTATTATTATTGTGTATTGTCCAAGCATTCACACAATAAGATTCTACACCATAAATCATCTATTATTATTATCATCATTATTATCTATTATTATTGTGTGAATGTCCAAGCATTCACACGATAAGATTCCACACCAAAAATCTTATTTTTATTATTATTATTATTATTGTGTGAATGTCCAAGCGTTCACACAGTAAGATTCTACACCAAAAATCATTTATCACTATTATTTATTATTATTATTATTGTGTGAATATCCTAGCATTCACACAAGACTCTACATCAAAAATCATGTGTTATTTTTATTATTATTAATATTAATATTGTGTGAATGTCCAAGCATTCACTCAAAGAGATTCTACAACAAAAATAATTATTATACTTATTTATTATTAGTATTATTGTGTATTGTCCAAGCATTCACTCAATGAGATTCTACACCATAAATCATCTATTATTATTATCATTATTATTATCTATTATTATTGTGTGAATGTCCAAGCATTCACATGATAAGATTCTACACCAAAAATCATTTATTATTATTATCACTATTATTTATTATTATTATTATTATTATTGTGTGAATATCCTAGCATTCACACAAGACTCTACATCAAAAATCATGTATTATTTTTATTATTATTAATATTAATATTGTGTGAATGTCCAAGCATTCACTCAAAGAGATTCTACAACAAAAATCATTATTATACTTATTTATTATTAGTATTATTGTGTATTGTCCAAACATTCACACAATGAGATTCTACACCATAAATCATCTATTATTATTATCATTATTATTATCTATTATTATTGTGTGAATGTCCAAGCATTCACACGATAAGATTCTACACCAAAAATCATTTATTATTATTATCACTATTATTTATTATTATTATATTATTATTGTGTGAATATCCTAGCATTCACACAAGACTCTACATCAAAAATCATGTGTTATTTTTATTATTATTAATATTAATATTGTGTGAATGTCCAAGCATTCACTCAGAGATTCTACAACAAAAATCATCTATTGCTATTCTTATTTATTATTAGTATTATTGTGTATTGTCCAAGCATTCACACAATAAGATTCTACACCATAAATCATCTATTATTATTATCATTATTATTATCTATTATTATTGTGTGAATGTCCAAGCATTCACACGATAAGATTCCACACCAAAAATATTATTTTTATTATTATTATTATTATTATTATTATTGTGTGAATGTCCAAGCGTTCACACAATAACATTCTACACCAAAAACCATCTATTATTATTATTATTATTATTATTATTATTTATTGACACAACTGGATGAGGACTTGCTGATTCTGAAGGTCCAAAATGAAAGAATCATGTACAAGCATATCCTGGGCAGCTAAATGGGGTTATGGGGGCCTGTGTGACACATTCGCCAGGGGGGGATGTTACTGTGTGGATTCGCGAGATCGCGTAAAAGTCTGCACTATGTTGCTAACAAGGCCGCGTTCAGTGGAAATCCGGGGTAAGGGTCCCTACTGCTCAGTCTTCTTATGCTCTGTCAGATCAGGTGCATTATAATCAAAACATCCACAGTACCTGCGATCCGGATGACGGCCCTCTCGGCCGCGTCCAGCACATCCCCCGAGGCCGACTTGGAGCGCTTGATGCGGTGGTGCTTGGGCAGGTTCCACGGCAGCGTGTCCCCGGGGGGCGGCGACCCCCCCGCCCAGCTCAGGTCCGCCGCGCTCTCCTCCGACGCCGCCCGGACCAGAGGCTTCCTCCTGGGCTCGTCCTGGACCTGCTCCATGGCCTGCAGGCGGGGACACAATGACAATCATCATCATCACCACCAGGTGGAACTCATAACAGAACCAGCACAGGCGCTCACGGCCTTTCTGCGGCGCTCTGCTGAGTCACCATGGGGCACTAGGCATGCTCCCGACAGGGCGCTGGCTGCACCGTCTCACACGCTCTGATTGGACGGCTCGTCGAGTGTGAAAAAAAAAATAACATCCCACAGGATGTCTGCTGAAATGATTAGGCTATGATGCAAAAATGTGCATTAGCATCTTAGTGACCCAGTTCTAACACAGGTGTACCTAATAAAGTGGCCAGAGATGGACTTAGGCGTGTTTTGAAAAACACCTTCAGGGCACCAAGACATTTGGCAAAGATGGGTAAAAAGATGGCCGCCATCAAACACTATAACAATATGTTTAAAATGATGATAAAACCTTTGAAAAACTGTCTCCTTTTAGCTGAAGATGTAAGAAATATAAGACATTTTATTGAAAAGACGGACTAAAACTAAATCAAACTGTCAAAATGAACACTGTTTTTAACATTTTAGTCAGCAAAATGAAGACTAATTGTTTCTCAGCTGTGGTCTGTCTGGGCCACTTGTAATGCACTTTCCCACCGACATCAACCAAAGAGAAGAAGTCATTGCGAATAATCCTAAATGCAAAAATGATGACTCCAGTGGTGAAGTTGTATTTTTTTGTGCACTTCAATTTTATTGACAATGTAGTTAAGAAACATATATTTAAAAAATCATCTATTATTTTTTTTTCATTATTGTGTGAATGTCCAATCATTCACACAAGATTCTACACCAAAAATCATCTTTTTTTTTTTAAAATTATTATTATTATTGTTGTTTGAATGTCCAATCATTCACACATAAGATTCTACACCAAAAATCATCTATTATTATTATTGTGTGAATGTCCAAACATTCACACATAAGATTCTACACCAAAAATTCTCCATTATTATTGTGTGAATGTCCAATCATTCACACAAAATATTCTACACCAAAAATCATATATTGTTATTGTTATTGTGGGAATGTCCAAACATTCACACATAAGATTCTACACCAAAAATAATCGATTATTACTTATTATTGTGTGAATGTCTCTAGCATTCACACATGTAAGATTCTACACCAAAAATCATCTATTGTTATTATTGTGTGAATGTCCAATCATTCACACATAAGATTCTACACCAAAAATCATCTATTATTATTTTTGTATTATTATTGTGTGAATGTCCAATCATTCACACATAAGATGCTACACCAAAAATCATCTTTTAATATTTTTTTATTATTATTGTGTGAATGTCCAATCATTCACACATAAGATTCTACACCAAATCATCTGTTTTTTTTAAAATTATTATTATTATTGTTTGAATGTCCAATCATTCACACATAAGATTCTACACCAAATCATCTGTTTTTTTTTAATTATTATTATTATTGTTTGAATGTCCAATCATTCACACATAAGATTCTACACCAAAAATAATCTATTATTATTATTGTGTGAATGTCCAAACATTCACACATAAAATTATACACCAAACATTATCTATTATTTATTGTGTGAATTTCCATCATTCACACATAAGATTCTACACCAAAAATCATCTATAATTATTGTGTGAATGTCCAATCATTCACACAAAAGATTCTACACCAAAAATCATCTATTTTTATTATTATTGTGTGAATGTCCAAACATTCACACATATAAGATTCTACACCACAAATCATCTATTATTATTTTGGTATTATTATTGTGTGAATGTGCAATCATTCACACATAAGATTCTACACCAAATCATCTGTTTTTTTTAAATTATTATTATTATTGTTTGAATGTCCAATCATTCACACATAAGATTCTACACCAAAAATAATCTATTATTATTATTGTGTGAATGTCCAAACATTCACACATAAAATTATACACCAAACATTATCTATTATTATTTATTGTGTGAATTTCCATCATTCACACATAAGATTCTACACCAAAAATCATCTATAATTATTGTGTGAATGTCCAATCATTCACACAAAAGATTCTACACCAAAAATCATCTATTTTTATTATTATTGTGTGAATGTCCAAACATTCACACATATAAGATTCTACACCACAAATCATCTATTATTATTTTGGTATTATTATTGTGTGAATGTGCAATCATTCACACATAAGATTCTACACCAAAAATCATCTGTTTTTTTTAAATTATTATTATTATTGTTTGAATATCCAATCATTCACACGTAAGATTCTACACCAAAAATAATCTATTATTATTGTGTGAATGTCTAAACATTCACACATAAGATTATACACCAAACATTATCTATTATTATTTATTGTGTGAATGTCCATCATTCACACATAAGATTCTACACCAAAAATCATCTATAATTATTGTGTGAATGTCCAATCATTCACACAAAAGATTCTACACCAAAAATCATCTATTTTTATTATTATTGTGTGAATGTCCAAACATTCACACATATAAGATTCTACACCATAAATAATCTATTATTATTTATTATCATTATTATTATAGTGTGAATGTCCAAACATTCACACATACAATTATACACCAAAACACTATTTATTATAATTATTATTATTCTATGTAATAATGTCAAAGCATTCACACAGCTTTTATTATTATAATTATTATTACTATTATAGTGTGAATGTCCAAACATTCACACATAAGATTCTACACCAAAAAAACCAAATCATTTAGTTATTATTATTACTAGTATATGTCAGAATGTCCAAGCATCTTAGCGATGAACAGGTTTGTTACATCATGTGACCATGCAGGGTGGAAAGTGGGTCAGGGTAAAGGTGGTCTTAAAGAGGATGCTTTAAAACTGCAGTCTCCAAACCAGCCAGTGTTGCATACTAGACAAACCAAAGGATGCATGGAGAAAATAAAGCAATCATGCTCAAAAGTTGTGGATAACGAAATAAAACAACCAGCCTGCAGTCATTCAAAATGATTATTGTGCCTTTTTGCTATTTTTTCCCCCATCCATTTTCTTAGTGCAATGTCAAAAAAATGAGCCCCCGGACTACACTTTGGACAATACAGCGTTTTTACACTCTCCAAAAGGCCAGTTCGGGGCGTCCATCCCACAAACACGCAGCATTGTAAGGCACGTCTGCTTCCCGCAGTGAGGAGAGACCTGCAGGCTGCACCTGCGAACCTCCCCCCGCCCCTCGCACCGGCAAAACTTGCTGACATCATCGCGACCGCCGTACTCACGCTGGAAATGTCCGCAGGTCGTGGGCAGGTCGTGGGCACGGTGACTCTTCTCGTTTTATCTATATTTATGTCATCAAATCACGGAAAACGTCGCGTTTCTATCACTTTCATCCTCCTCTCTGCAGCGGAAGAGGCGCGCCTGCGCACTAACGCTGCTGCTTTTTTTTTTTTTTTTTTTTTTTTAAGCATGAAGGGCGGGGGGGAGTCGAGTCGAACCGTCCCGAACTAAACCGAGTGCAAGACATCACAAAGTGCTATTTTTCTACCCCACTCTAAAAAGAAACACATAGACTGTCTGACATGTCGCGTGGATGCGCACGTCACGTGACTACTCCCGGAAGTGGGGGGAAAACGTGTGGAAAATTGCGCCTTGCGACTTTCCCAACAAAATACGAAATCATGCTCATAAATTGAGTGAAGATATTGATGGACAATATTTTTTCAATGAATATATGACTCTATAGTAGCCAGTGCTAAATTGTAACACAAAAGTAAATTATAATAAAAATCAAATGTATATAAATAATATACATTTTATATAAATATAACATTTATGTAAATATAAACAAAATTTAAATATACATTATAAAAACTAAATATATACAAATAATATACACTTTATATAATTATAACTTTATATAAATATAATTTGAAAAAAATAAATAAATTATAACAATATCAAATACATATAAATAATATAATATACATTTTATATAAATAATATTTATTTAAATATAAAGTATAAAATAAATTATAAAAATATATAATACAATATACATGTTATATAAATGTTATTTATATAAATAAAATATAAAAAATAACTTATAAAAAAGATCAAATATATATATAAATAATATAATATACATTTTATATAAATATACCATTTATATAAATATAAATAAAGTATAAAAAATACATTATAAAAATATATAACACAATATACATGTTATATAAATAACATTTATATAAATAAAATATAAAAAAGAAATTATAAAAAATGTTAAATATATATAAATAATGTAATATAACATTTATATGAATATAATAAAAATAAACTATAAAACATATCAAATATATATAAATAATATAATATACATTTTATATAAAAAATAACATTTATATAAATATAATTAAAATATAAAACATGTATTATAAAAAATATAAATAAATAATATAAATGTTGTATAAACAATATAAAATACAATGGAGATAAATATGAATAAAATATAAAACATTAATTATAATATTCACCTGATTACATAGTAACCCCACATTTTGTAATAAACATTGACAAATTATGGAATAACGCAAAACTTATTACAAAATACGGGCGCCGATTGCATCCCGCCGGTCCTACCGGGCGCCAACTGACGTCAAAGGTTACGGTATGCCTGGGTCGCACGTGACGTCACGGCCACTTATTCGACTCTTCGCACTTGGCGATCACTCCAGCAGCACTGAGAGCGGACTCGGCCAAAACAACCGAGTCTAGGTAATGTTGCGATTTTCAATGTCAACAAAGAAATAGACTTTAAAAAAAACAGTCAAGTAATGCTTCACTTTTTCAAAAATGCGCCAGCTTGATGGTAATTTACATTGGCTTTGCCATTCACATGCTACCGATTAGCATTAGCAATTTTAACTTTTTAATTTCAACACTCGCAAAAGGTGTTAATGAAACCTACATTTAAGACGCACGTTACAATCAAACAGCTGCTGCGTAATAAGTACAATACTTACAGTGTTAACACTTTTCAGGGCGCAACAAAAAGACTAGCCAGCACACCATAAACTATACACTACTGCCTAGGATTTGACACTGTAACTGATTCAGAAATGTGAAAACAAAATATAACAACTGGACAACAGTTGTCATATTCAAAGTCTCCCTACTAACCCACCAGTGCCTCCATGGAAATGCCCCTTCTCTACCTCAAAGAACTACTCACCCCCAAATCCTCCACACGACACCTCCGCTCCGGACAGGCTAACCTCCTCCAACCTCCGAGGACAAAGCTACGAACAATGGGAGACTGGGCTTTCTGCTCCGCCGCTCCCAGTCTGTGGAACGCTCTCCCTGACCACCTGAGGGCACCACAGACTGGGGATGCTTTTAAAAAGGGTTTTTTATTTTTTAGATATATGCATACTAGTTTTAGCTATTTGGCTGTTCTAGTTTTTATTTTTATTATTATCTTTTTACTTTAATTCTTATTAATACACTGTAGCACTTTGAGGTTGTTTACTCAATGTAAAGTGCTTTTTACAAATAAAATCTATTATTATTATTATATTCAGCTCATTTTTAAATTTTGCAATGAAAAATGATTTCATGATCAAAAACAATTATTATTTATCAACACACACGTCCAGTTTGTTTGTGTGCATTTTTTTGTCTATTATAGTTTTACTGTTAACGTTTTATTGTTCATAATCCTTGTCAAAAGCTCCCCAAATGTTTGTGCTCCAACATTTTTGCCAAACTATTATAGTTGTAATGTTATTATTGATAACCAACAACCATAACATAAAAACTATAATAGTTGGACTGAAAAATTTTCCAGCACAAACAAAAGTGACAAGTTTGGTTGATTTTGACATGGTTATGAATAATAATATGTATAAAATGTTAACATAAAAACTGCATTAGACAAATAAATGTTGACACAGGTGCAATGTAAATACAATAACTCCGCTGTCATGCTGCGATATAATGAGTTGTTATATAATCAGTGTGCTTCTCTGTCTGCCAACATGAAGTCTCCATGCCAGCTTTGTCTGTCTGCCAAAAAAAAAATCATTTCATTACGTTCAATTAATTTCATGTGGTTCATTACACAAGTATTATTTCACCATATTCAAACTGTGTAATGCTATATAGAAATATATACTTGTTAAATAAAACCTCTGCCTTGTTTTTTAACTAATACTTAGGTCTACTACGCTACTGTATTATAATCATGGTCTGTATGGTGGTACTTGGAGAGCCAGGTGTCTAAGTCAAGGTCCAGGGACCAGACCTGTATTTGTCATACACATATGCACATGTACCACACCAAATTTAGACTCAGGTCACGGCAAATATGAATAAAAACAGTAAGGAATAATACAATACAATACTTAAAAATAAATAACATAATAATAATTTCCCTTGTGGATCATTAAAGTTTGTCTAAGTCCAAGTCTATGCATTGCGGTCCGCGAAAGCCTGAAAATAATATGCGTAGCTAAATTAATTGGTTCTTACCTTCTGCTTTTTGACGAAAAAAAAAAATGTTCGCAATTTTTATTTTTTTTACAGTACATTACTGTAAACAAAGTACCACTGTTTTATTGGTAAGTTTTCGTTTTTTTTAACTGGAAAATCCATGGTTGTTTTTACGCCATATTAGGGTTGTCCTGATATCGATATTTTGGTACCAGTACCAAAATGTATTTCCATACTTTTCTTTATAAAAGGGAACCACAAACAAATGTCATTATTGTTTTTATTGTAACACAACAATCTTAGTGTACATGAAACATATGTTTATTATTCTAATTTAGTCCTTAAATAAAAAGTGAACATACTAGACAACTTGTCTTTTAGTAGTAAGTAAACAAACAAAGACTCCTAATTAGTCTGCTGACGTACGCAGTAACATATTGTGTCATTTATACACCTATTATTTTGTACACATTACGAGGGACAAACTGTAAAAAATGGATTATTCATCTACTTGTTCATTTACTGTTAATATCTGCTTATTTTCTGTTTTAACATGTTCTATCTACACTTCTGTTAAAATGTAATAATCACTTATTCTTCTCTTCTTTGATACTTTACATTAGTTTTGGATGATACCACACATTTAGGTATGGATCTGATACCAAGTAGTTACAGGATCATACATTGGTCATATTCAAAGTCCTCGTGTGTCCAGGGACGTATTTACTGTCTTTATAAACATAATATGAATTTTAAAAGAAAAAGATTTTGTTGTAATCATAGTAGTTTCGACAATATACGCTCTTGTACTTGATATCATTACAGTGGATGTCAGGTGTAGATCCACCCATGGCGTTTGTTTACATTGTGACGCCGGTGAGCTATTGTATCCTCCTACGGTGTGTAGTGAAGCATGTTTAGCTATTCCTCATCCTCCAGTGATAATAATACTTGTAAAAAACTTACTTTGTCACCATGGAGGCCAGGATTAGTGATTTAGAAGTAGCTAAAACACTGTGGATGGATAGTTAGCCATGTGTTAAAGCACCTCTTCCTGAGGGTGTTTCAGTGTTATAACTTCACCTTTATTGTCAGTTTTTACACCAAAATGCGTCCATTCTCCCTTTTCTGTCTACACACTGTGTCTGCTTGTAAGTACTCCGTGTGTGTGCGCTGCCGAACATGCTCCTCTGCTCCTAAAACCAGCAATGTCATGACGTGACGACGCGCTGTCATGCCCGTTAAAAAAAAGGAATGGGGGGGGGCGGTACTTTTTAGAGGCGGTACTATACTAGTACCGGTATACCGTACAACCCTACACCATATTACTATAATCTAAAGGCTTAGTGGCCACATGCGTGGACAGCACCTTTTAGCTCTTATTTCCAAAATTGTGTACACTACTGAATTGGGGTCTTATGGCCACTTATGTGGACACTTATACTGCCATCTGGTGGTGTCAGAAGAGTACCGTATTTTTCGGAGTATAAGTCGCTCCGGCCGAAAATGCATAATAAAGAAGGAAAAAAACATAAGTCGCACTGGAGTATAAGTCGCATTTTTTGGGGAAATGTATTTGATAAAAGCCAACACCAAGAATAGACATTTGAAAGGCAATTTAAAATAAATAAAGAATAGTGAACAACAGGCTGAATAAGTGTACGTTATATGAGGCATAAATAACCAACTGATATGTTAACGTAACATACCAGAAAAACTGCGACTTTTAGTCCGAAAAATACGGTATAACATACAATGGAAATTTGAAAAAAAAAAAAAAAGTGTAAAAATAAAACATGAAGTACATGTTTGTGTACTTATGGACTAAGTACATCATATCAAAAGATGATTCTTAGTTTTTATTCTAATTAGGGTCCAATAAGCCCAAATAGCAAAGAGAAATATAAAAAAAAGCATGTACCGTATTTTTCCGACTATAAGTCGCAGTTTTTTTCATAGTTTGGCCGGGGGTGCGACTTATACTCAGGAGCGACTTATGTGTGAAATGATTCACACATTAGCGTAAAATATCAAATAATATTATTTCGCTCATTCACGTAAGAGACTAGACCAGGGGTCGGCAACCCAAAATGTTGAAAGAGCCATATTGGACCAAAAATACAAATACAAATCTATCTGGAGCCGCAAAAAATTAAAAGCCATATTACATACAGACAGTGTGTCATGAGATATAAATTGAATTAAGAGGACTTAAAGGAAACTAAAATACCTCAAATATACCTACAAATGAGGCATAATGATGCAATATATACATATAGCTAGCCTAAATAGCATATTAGCATCGATTAGCTTGCAGTCATGCAGTGACCAAATATGGTCACTCCACGCAAGTCAATAACATCAACAAAACTCACCTTTGTGCATTCACGCACAACGCTAAAAGTTTAGTGAACAAAATGAGACAGAAAAAGGAGAGGCATAAAACACGTCCTAGAAAGTTATACATGTAAACAAACTACGGTGAGTTCAAGGACCGCCAAAATTAGTAGGACAAAACGGCGCTAGCCAAATACTCGAATCAGTGAAGCATGTTAATAGAGATGTTTTTTATGTTGATTTAATAAAAAAAAAAACGATACCGATAATAAAAAAAACGATACCTATATTATCTGCCGATAAATGCTTCAAAATGTAATATCGGAAAATATCGGTATCGTTTTTTTTGTTATCGGTATCGTTTTTTAAATTTTATTAAATCAACATAAAAAACACAAGATACACTTACAATTAGTGCACCAACCCAAAAAACCTCCCTCCCCCATTCACACTCATTCACACAAAAGGGTTGTTTCTTTCTGTTATTAATATTGTGGTTCCTACATTATATATCAATATATATCAATACAGTCTGCAAGGGATACAGTCCGTATGCACACATGATTGTGCGTGCTGCTGGTCCACTAATAGTACTAACCTTTAACAGTTAATTTTACTCATTTTCATTCATTACTAGTTTCTATGTAACTGTTTTTATATTGTTTTACTTTCTTTTTTATTCAAGAAAATGTTTTTAATTTATTTATCTTATTTTATAATTTTTTTTTTTTTTAAAAAGGACCTTATCTTCACCATACCTGGTTGTCCAAATTAGGCATAATAATGTGTTAATTCCACGACTGTATATATCGGTATCGGTAATTAAAGAGTTGGACAATATTGGAATATCGGCAAAAAGCCATTATTGGACATCCCTAATGTTTAATACAAACAGTGTGCTTTATAACAATTATGGAGGTTTGTGTCATGTTTGTCCTCCCACAGAAACCATATTAAAACAAAAAATATATATTTTTTCCCCTCACCTTTTTCCATTTTTCATACATTTTAGAAAAAGCTCCAGAGAGCCACTAGGGCGGCGCTAAAGAGCCGCATGCGGCTTTAGAGCCGCGGGTTGCCGACCCCCGGACTAGACGTATAAGATTTCATGGGATTTAGCGATCAGGAGTGACAGATAGTTTGGTAAACGTATAGCATGTTCTATATGTTATAGTTATTTGAATGACTCTTACCAAATGCGACTTATACTCCAGTGCAACTTATATGTTTTTTTCCCTTCTTTATTATGCATTTTCGGCCGGTGCCACTTATACTCAGGAGCGACTTATAGTCCGAAAAATACGGTAAACAAACAGCTTGGGCCTTAAGGGGTTAAAGGGGAAATAGCAGCAGTGTTTTATACAGTACAATTTTGGGAACTGAGCTGCCAGTTTTTGCAGTGTAGTACTGTTTTTTTTATTATTTACAGCAGGGGTGCTCACACTTTTTCTGCAGGCGAGCTACTTTTCAATTGATCAAGTCGTGGGGATCTACCTCATTCATATATATAATTTATATTTACTTATTTATGAAATATATGTTTTTGTTAACAAGTTAAAGGTGTTTAATGATAATGCAAGCATGTTTAACACATATAGTTAATATTGTTAATACATTAAAGGTGTTTAATGATAATACAAGTATGTTTAACACATAGTTAATATTGTTAACAAGTTAAAGGTGTTTAATGATAATACAAGCATGTTTAACACAGTTAATATTGTTAAAAAATTAAAGGTGTTTAATGATAATACAAGAATGTTTAATACATATAGTTAATATTGTTAACTTAAAGGTGTTTAAAGATAATACAAGCATGTTTAACACATATAGTTAATATTGTTAACAAGTTAAAGGTGTTTAAAGATAATACAAGCATGTTTAACACATATAGTTAATATTGTTAACAAGTTAAAGGTGTTTAAAGATAATACAAGCATGTTTAACAAATATAGATTCCTTTCTTTCATGAAGACAAGAATATAAGTTGGTGTATTACCTGATTCTGATGACTTGCATTGATAGGAATCAGACAGTGGTGCTGATAATGTCCGCATTTTCGAATGGAGGAGAAAAAAAGTCTCCTTTCTGTCCAATACCACATGAAAGTGGTTGGTTTTTGGCATCTTATTTGTCCAGCTTCCGTACTCCTTTGTATACACTTTACAAGAAGTACATGGTCGGCAAACTCCGTAGCTTGCTAGCTTGTGCACGCCAGCTTTCTGAGACTCTTATTTTGTTAGCACAACTGTGCAGTCGGTCTTTGGAGTTTTGACGACAGGTACGGCGCCAGAGTCTGTTGAAATAAAGTGTTTCTCGCCTTCCAGTCGGTAATTTTAATGAGCTGGCAGCAGCCAGCGTCATCTCAGAAGACCCTCGGGTGCCGTGAATGTCAATCAAGTGACGAAAGTGACGTCATAGTGAAGATTTATGATCGCTCATTTTTAGGACTATTTTTTTAATGCCTGGCTGGTGATCGACTGACACACCCTCCGAGATCGACCAGTAGCTCCCGATCGACGTAATGAGCACCCCTGATTTACAGTAATACATTGTGAAAACCAAAAATTCCAGTTTTCAAAAACAACTCATAATTGTACTTAGTGTTTATTTACGGGGTAAAAAAGCAGGAGCTGCAGATTTGTACGGTGTACGTACAGTACCTGTTTATGTAAGATATCATCTCCTTCTCTTGTTTGCTCCACTTCTGAGACATGTTGGCTTTTGTGGTTGTGGCTTCTCCTGACAAGAAGCAACAACCTCCTGCCCCCGGGCTTCACCGCACATCCTAAAAAGCATCCCCCAGCTCTGCCAACTATCCGTCAGTCTTGACAACTTGATCTTTCTTGGCAGAGTAAAGACGTTGATACTGTTCAAATGTCATGTAGCTCACTAACATTGGTGCGGTCCTGTCCCACACGTTGTTGTGTGTAATAATCACTACATCTATTATGTGCACAGTTATAAAGTGCTCGCTACAGACACACAAAAGGCTGGTAGACTTTGTGTGAATAAAGTTGTGATGTTACATTTGTGTTTCCACTCACCATCTCCGCTTTGTGGCGTCGCCTCCTTCTCCTCCTCCTCAAAGAAGGATCTGGGGCTTCATGTAGTTCTATGGCCGGCATCTCCTTCACCTCCGGGATCTCCTGGAGCACATTCACCTCCTTTTTCTTCTTCGGCTGCTCCTTCTTGACCACATTTGTCTCCTTTTGTATCACATTTGTCTCCTTCACTTCCATCTTGACCACATTTGTCTCCTTCTTGATCAAATGTGTCTGCTTGACTTGCTTCTGCTGCTCCTTCTTGATCACATTTGCCTCCATGATTTCTTTCAGCTGCTCTTCCTTGACCACATTTGTCTCCTTCACCCTCTCTGTCTTCTTCTTCTTCTTCTTCCCTTTGACCACAAATATCTCTTTGCCCTCCTCCTTCAGCATATTTGTCTCATTTCCCTCATCAGCCTTCTGCTGCTCCTTCTTGATCACATTTGCCTCCATGATTTCTTTCGGCTGCTCTTCCTTGACCACATTTGTCTCCTTCACCTTCTCTGTCTTCTTCTTCTTCTTCCTTTTGACCACAAATGTCTCTTTGCCCTCCTCCTTCAGCATATTTGTCTCATTTCCCTCATCAGCCTTCTGCTGCTCCTTCTTGATCACATTAGTTTCAGACACCTCCTCCTCCTTTTTCTTCTGCTGCTCCTTTTTGAGCATATTTGTCTCCTTCGCCTCCTCAGCCTTCTTCTTCTGCTCCTTCTTGGGCATATGGGTCTCCTTTCCATCCTCAGCCTTCTTCTGCTGCTCCTTCTTGACCACATTAGTTTCAGTCACCACCTCCTCCTTTTTCTTCTTCTTCTTCTGCTGCTCCTTCTTGACCACATTAGTTTCAGACAACTCCTCCTCCTTTTTCTTCTGCTGCTCCTTCTGGAGCATATTTCTCCCCTTTGCCTCCTTCTGCTGCTGCTCTTCCTTGAGCATATGTGTCTCCTTCGCCTTCTTCTGCTGCTGCTCCTTCTTGACCACATTAGTTTCGGTCACCTCCTCCTCTTTCTTCTTCTGCTCCTTCTGGAGCATATTTGTCTCCTTTGCCTCCTTAGCCTTTTTCTGCTCCTTCTTGATCACATTAGTTTCGGTCACCTCCTCTTTCTTTTTCTGCTGCTCCTTCTTCAGCATATTTGTCTCATTCGCCTCCTTCTGCTGCTCCTTCTTGACCACATTAGTTTCGGTCACCTCCTCTTTCTTCTTCTGCTGCTCCTTCTTCAGCATATTTGTCTCATTCACCTCCTTAGCCTTCTTCTTCTGCTGCTCCTTCTTGACCACATTAGTTTCGGTCACTTCCTCCTCTTTCTTCTTCTGCTGCTCCTTCTTCAGCATATTTGTCTCCTTTGCCTCTTTAGCCTTCTTCTGCTGCTGCTCCTTCTTGATCACATTAGTTTCGGTCACCTCCTCTTTCTTCTTCTGCTGCTCCTTCTTCAGCATATTTGTCTCCTTCGCCTCCTTCTGCTGCTGCTCCTTCTTGACCACATTAGTTTCGGTCACCTCCTCTTTCTTCTTCTGCTGCTCCTTCTTCAGCATATTTGTCTCCTTCGCCTCCTTAGCCTTCTTCTTCTGCTGCTGCTCCTTCTTGACCACATTAGTTTTGGTCACCTCCTCTTCTTTCTTCTTCTGCTGCTCCTTGAGCATATTTGTCTCCTTCGCTTCCTCAGCCTTCTTCTGCTGCTCCTTCTTGACCACATTAATTTTGGT
>NC_084584.2:9295000-9437500 GCF_033978685.3 Nerophis lumbriciformis | reverse complement strand
GATGTGACGTTTGTGAATGAGTCTGCTTTTTTGAACAGCTAATTGAAGTGAATGGCAACCAATTTGCAGTTGCAAACCATTCGTTTGGGAGCTGTTTTGGAATGCAAATTGCAGACGCTGCATTAATAATAATGGTGCCACTTGACTCTACTGGATTGGAATCACACCGAATTATAAAACAAGATTTAGAAGCACTTTTCTGCTTTTCTTAAATAGCCAAGTTTAGGGATGTAACAATACACCGTAATGATAACCGTGGCAAAACTACAGACGTTGAGTATGAGCGTTTTAAATAAAAATGATGGTAGATTGATAACTGCACTTTGTAAACTCACGGAGTGTCTGGCGCCAGCTCACTACTTTAGAAGCAGAGACATTAACGTCTTCAACCATTAAGCAGCGACATACCCCCTTATAAACTTGTACAAAGCCATTCCTCTCTGAGCAACTAAGATGGTCAATTGTGCACATTAAACCTACAAGCTGTGCTCTTTCTTAGCGTCTCCCTGAGTCATGGAGCTTTCCTCAGAGGAAGAGAGACGGAGGTGTTTTTTACGGTCCATTCAGGGACCGCTGAGCAGAGTAGGACCCAACGCCCGCCACAATTATTAAATATTTGCTTGGCACGCACTTTTCATTGAAATAAATCTTAAAGTGCTACAGTACTCAGCAATATTTACAACAAAAAAAGCTTAACCATTAAAATAAATGAAATACTTGGGGTCTGATTTACTAAGACCCAAATAGCACACGCTAGACAGAGTGTGCAAAAACTATAATAGCGTGTACTAGGGTTGTACCGTATACTGGTACTAATGAATCAATAACGGTACTATAATCTGTTTGAAAAGTACCGGTCCCCCCCTTTTTTTAACGGGGCAGCGCGCACACACACACACACAGAGTACTTACAAGCAGACAAAGTGTGAAGTGAAGTGAATTATATTTATATAGCGTTTTTTTCTAGTGACTCAAAGCACTTTACATAGTGAAATCCAATATCTCAGTTACATTTAAACCAGTGTGGGTGGCACTGGGAGCATGTGGGTAAAGTGTCTTGCCCAAGGACACAACGGCAGTGACTAGGATGGCAGAAGCGGGGATCGAACCTGCAACCCTCAAGTTGCTGGCACGGCTGCTCAACCAACCGAGCTATACCGCCCCTGTGTGTGTAGACAGAAAAGGGAGAATGGACGTAAAAACTGACGACAAAGGTGAAGTTATAACACTGAAACACCCTCAGGAAGAGGTGCTTTAAGACTAGCGGCTAATATCCCTCCGCAGTGTTTTAGCTACTTTTAAATCACTAATCCTCACCTCCATGGCGACAAATAAAGGTTCTTACAAGTATTATTATCACTGCAGGACGAGGAATAGCTAAACATGCTTCAGTACACACCGTAGGAGGATACAATAGCTCACCGGCGTCACAATGTAAACAAATGCCATGTGTGGATCTACACCTGACATCCACTGTAATGATACCAAGTACAGGAGCGCATCTAGTCGATACTACTATGATTACATCAATATTTTTTAGCATCACAAAATCCTTTTTCCTTTTCAAAAAATTCATATTATGTTTATAAACTTTATAAATAATGTTTGTACATTTTGGTATCATCCAAAACTAATGTAAAGTATCAAAGAAGAGAAGAATAAGTGATTATTACATTTTAACAGAAGTGTAGATAGAACATGTTAAAACAGAAAATAAGCAGATATTAACAGTAAATGAACAAGTAGATGAATAATCAATTTTTACAGTTTGTCCCTCATAATGTGTACAAAATAATAGGTGTATAAATGACACAATATGTTACTGCATAGACTAATTAGGAGTCTTTGTTTGTTTACTTACTACTAAAAGACAAGTTGTCTAGTATGTTCAACATTTTATTTAAGGACTAAATTGCAATAATAAACATATGTTTAATGTACCTTAAGATTTTTTGTTCAAATAGAGCCAATAATAAAACATTTTGTGGTCCCCTTTATTTAGAAAAGTATGGAAATACATTTTGGAACCGGTACCAAAATATTGGTATCGGGACAACACTACTAACTGGTAAATAAAAGTCCGCTTACAACGGAGCCGATGGGAGGTCCTCTATTCCGCCAATAAAAACCTTCCAAAAGCTGCCAACATTACTTTATTTACATTTTGCAACTTGCATATTAATATTAAAAGCGATGTGAGCACTGTGGTCCCCAAGGGCTGCGCTCACGCTGACAAACGTTTCTCTTCAAAAACACAACATGGATTTAGCCATTCAGGCCAGACGTGGATTCACCGAGATACAGGTGATACACATTCACTCCCGGCAGACACACTCCATTCACACCAGGAAACTGCAACTCACCGTCGCGCACTCCCGCAGCTTCTTCTGGGCGCTGTCAAAGTCGAAGTTGACGTAGAGACACTCCACAAACTCCGTGATGGGGTCCTTGTACGTGTACGACTCCTTCAAAAGAAAAAGTTGCTTATTTTGCCAGGCGCTGGGATGAGCGTTTGGCCCTTCGCCTTACCTGCTGGATGACCTTCACCAAGTCCTTCAGCACCTGCTTGCGCTTGCGCACGTCTTTGTTGGTGATGACGGCGGTGGTGAGATACCGCAGGATGTGTGGGCACATGGTCTGGATGGCGTTCAGGTACCTTGGAGAGGAGGAGGATGGCGTTGTTTACGTCAGGGGCAAGGCACACCACCAGCAGAAAACATTACAAAAATGAAACTCAGCAGCCGATATTGACAGTATAAAGTCGTTCTCACAATTGTCGGATATGAATTCAAAGCATAACCAAGCATGCCTCACTATAGCTTTTGTCTCAAAGTAGGTGTACTGTCACCACCTGTCACATCACACCCTGACTTATTTGGACTTTTTTTGCTGTTTTCCTGTGTGTAGTGTTTTAGTTCTTGTCTTGCGCTCCTATTTTGTTGTTGATTGTCATGTCATGTCAAGTTTTAATGTTGTAAATCTGATGCTTTATGTGTTGTTTACTGTTTTTAATGTAACCTTGCTGCTGCCCTCTTGGCCAGGTCTTCCTTGGAAAAGAGATATTTGATCTCAATGGGATTTTACCTGGTTAAACAAAGGCTAAATAAAAAAAATTAAGTAATCATTTTGCAATGCAGTTTGCTGAAAATAATGGAAAGTGCCACTCTACATACTCAGTGGCCTAGTGGTTAGAGTGTCCGCCCTGAGATCGGTTCAAACCCTGTCCGAGTCATACCAAAGACTATAAAATGGGAGCCATTACCTCCCTGCTTGGCACTCAGCATCAAGGGTTGGAATTGGGGGTTAAATCACCAAAAATTATTCCCGGGCACGGCCACTGCTCCCCTCACCTCCCAGGGGGTGAACAAGGGGATGAGTCAACTGCAGAGGACAATTTTCACCACACCTAGTGTGTGCGTGTGACAATCATGGGTACTTTAACTTAACTTTATATAGTAACTGAAACTGCGGTCAAAATGTAATTTTTTTTTAGATATTCAACACTCTACTGCCATCTGGCGACTAAGGTGGATAGTACACCCCCCCAGTTCATCACGTTTCACGTGTCAGGTAAACCAGGACGAATGCCCTTCCCATTGTAAGATGTACAAATGTACTTTGTGGACGCCGTATGCTCCACACGCTGTAAGTCTTTGCTGTCGTCCAGCATTCTGTTTTTGTTTACTTTGCAGCCAGTTCAGTTTTAGTTTTGCATAGCCATCCCTAAGGTTCAATGCCTTTTCTTAGCGGCTCTCGCCTTTTGTTTATTTTTGGTTAAAGCATTAGACACCTTTTTACCTGCAAACCATTGTCGCCGTTCCCGACATTTACAAAGCAATTAGCTACCTGCTGGTATGGAAGAGTATTACATGGTTACTCTGTCGATCTATGGACAGCACCGACACTCGACAACGGCACATTTGCGGATTATAACTACTGGTTTGCAATAAGTATTTTTAACCCAATTAGGTGAAATGACATAAACTCCCACGGCACACCAAACAATATCTCACGGCACACTAGTTGAAAAACACTGGTTTACGTGACTCTACATCGCTATGTACTGTGACGACTGACTGGGGCTGGTAGAGGAAGAGCTCGATGATGTTGTCTCGGCCTTTGGGGTGGTTGAAGAACACAAAGAGGGACCAGTGGATGAGCCAGGTTCTCTGCTGGAGCGACTGAAGAGGAGAGCTCACCGACTGCGGAGGTGGACAGAATATGGTTTGAAAGACAAAACTCTTTCTGTTAAATTGAAGGGTGCTCACTTACGTTGTTATCAATGGTCTCTCTTAGTCGGGTGAGGTCCTCCATGGCGGCATCCCAGGTCTGCATGAGAATCTCAGAGGCCAGTTTGCCCCACAGAGAGTTTAAAGCATTCCGGTCCGTGGACGGAACCTGAAAGCGTGTATAATACAGTAGACTATGAAACATCTGCGGTCTAATTACCCTGAAGTTGCTTCAAGTTAGATACGACACCGTACTGACGCACAAAATAACGGTGGTTTTCTCACCAGCACACGGAAGCAGTAGAGGTACTCCGCTGCACCAGAGTAGTTTCCACACTCGTACTGGAACTTGGCGTGCCTGTACAGGGTGTCCAGGTACTCTTGGCGGAACTGAGAAATCACAACATGAGAGTCTTGACTTTTGTTGACTTCGACAAAGTGTTGACACTGTAAGTAATGTACTTCTTAAACATCCGCCGTTTGTTTATAACGTGCGTCTTATAGTTGCCATTACCACATTTGGAGGTGTTGCAATCGCCATGTAAAATCGCTAATGCTAATCAGCATAACCAAAGTAAATTAGCATCAGCTAGCACATTTTTAAAAGTGGAGTTTTACTTTTGATCCCTTTCATTTTTTTCATGTATTTCAGGCAATGACATAAAAAAAAGGTACAAGGTAGACAATACATAATATAAATTAATATAATGCAAAAGGTAATGTACAGTATGTACCGTATTTTTCGGACTATAGTCGCAGTTTTTTTCCATAGTTTGGCCGGGGGTGCGACTTATACTCAGGAGCGACTTATGTGTCAAATGATTAACACATTAGCGTAAAATATCAAATAATATTATTTATCTCATTCACGTAAGAGACTAGACGTATAAGATTTCATGGGATTTAGCGATTAGGAGTGACAGATTGTTTGGTAAACGTATAGCATGTTCTATATGTTATAGTTATTTGAATGACTCTTACCATAATATGTTACGTTAACATACCAGTTGGTTATTTATGCCTCATATAACGTACACTTATTCAGTCTGCTGTTCACTATTCTTTATTTATTTTAAATTGCCTTTCGAATGTCTATTCTTGTTGTACATTTCCCCAAAAAATGTGACTTATACTCTAGTGCGACTTTGATATGTTTTTTTCCTTCTTTATTATGCATTTTCAGCCGGTGCGACTTATACTCTGGAGCAACTTATACTCCGAAAAATACGGTAAACATGATTGTCCAGTTTTGCCTGACAGGGAGTGCGAAGAAGATTATTTATTTAATCCCACCCCCAGTTCTCAATTCCGTGATTAATACATTGAGTTTCACTGTTTCTTTGTTCAAGGATTATAATACAAATGTTGTATCGTGGTGGCATTACCACAGGTAACAATAACTATATCCACTGTTTCCCACAGGACAGGCATCTATTTGTGGTGGTGTGGTCGGGGGGCGGGGGGTGACGGCGGCAGCGGCGATGACCAAGAAGAACGCGGAGTTGGAATATAAGTACAACACTTTATGTACATATTTAGCTCATTAAAATTACCGACAGGAAGGCGAGAAACACTTTATTTCAACAGACTCTGGCGCCGTACCTGTCGTCAAAACTCCAAAGACCGACTGCACAGTTGCGCTAACAAAATAAGAGTCTCAGAAAGCTGGCGTGCACAAGCTAGCAAGCTACGGAGTTTGCCGACAATGTATTTCTTGTAAAGTGTATACAAAGGAGTACAGAAGCTGGACAAATAAGATGCCAAAAACCAACCACTTTCATGTGGTATTGGACAGAAAGGAGGACTTTTTTTCTCCTCCATTCGAAAATGCGGACGTTATCAGCACCACTGTCTGATTCCTATCAATGCAAGTCATCAGAATCAGGTAATACACCAACTTATATTCTTGTCTTCATGAAAGAAAGGAATCTATATGTGTTAAACATGCTTGTATTATCTTTAAACACATTTAACTTGTTAACAATATTAACTATATGTGTTAAACACGCTTGTGTTATCTTTAAACACCTTTAACTTGTTAACAATATTAACTATATGTGTTAAACATGCTTGTATTGTCATTAAACACCTTTAACTTGTTAACAATATTAACTATATGTATTAAACATACTTATATTATTATTAAACACCTTTAATTTATTAACAATATGTGTTAAACATGCTTGTATTATCTTTAAACACCTTTAACTTGTTAACAATATTAACTATATGTATTAAACATACTTGTATTATCATTAAACACCTTAAATTTATTAACAATATTAACTATATGTGTTAAACATGCTTGTATTATCATTAAACACCTTTAACTTGTTAACAATATTAACTATATGTATTAAATGTGCTTGTATTATCATTAAACACCTTTAACTTGTTAACAATATTAACTATATGTATTAAACATACTTGTATTATCATTAAACACCTTTAATTTAGCTGTATCGATCCGTTGTGGTGAAGAAGGAGCTGAGCCGGAAGGCAAAGCTCTCGATTTACCGGTCGATCTACGTTCCCATCCTCACCTATGGTCATGATCTTTGGGTTATGACCGAAAGGACAAGATCACGGGTACAAGCGGCCGAAATGAGTTTCCTCCGCCGGGTGGCGGGGCTCTCCCTTAGAGATAGGGTGAGAAGCTCTGCCATCCGGGGGGAGCTCAAAGTAAAGCCGCTGCTCCTCCACATCGAGAGGAGCCAGATGAGGTGGTTCGGGCATCTGGTCAGGATGCCACCCGAACGCCTCCCTAGGGAGGTGTTTAGGGCACGTCCGACCGGTAGGAGGCCACGGGGAAGACCCAGGACACGTTGGGAAGACTATGTCTCCCGGCTGGCCTGGGAACGCCTCGGGGTCCCACAGGAAGAGCTGGACGAAGTGGCTGGGGAGAGGGAAGTCTGGGCTTCCCTGCTTAGGCTGCTGCCCCCGCGACCCGACCTCGGATAAGCGGAAGAAGATGGATGGATGGATGGCACCTTTAATTTATTAACTATATGTGTTAAACATGCTTGCATTATCATCACACCTTTAACTTGTTAACAAAAACATATATTTCATAAATAAGTAAATATAAATTATATATATGAATGAGGTAGATCCCCACGACTTGATCAATTGAAAAGTAGCTCGCCTGCAGAAAAAGTGTGAGCACCCCTGAGTTACATCCATCTGAACAGGTCAGCCACCTGTTTAAAGCCCGATCACAGTTGAAATCTTGAAATGAAGGGCCTTTAATGGCCAAAACATTAACCTGGACAACATTTTAACAGCTAGTTGGCTCAGATTTTATTCTTTTCATTGCATAATTCACATGCTGCAGTGGACAGTGGACAATTTAGCTTAATTATTAATGTAGTATCTGAAGCACCGTCTCCACGTGTGTTTATTGACAACAGGGTTATAACCTGGACACGTTAGCTCGTCGGTATTGTAACACGTGACGTGACAACAGCGGCGGTGTTAATGAAGCAGCGTCAGGCTGCCCACCATCAATGAAACGCTCGGTGAAATCGCGGATTAATGTTAAATATATGACGAGCCGCGAGCGATGCAGCTATAACTTATCTACCTACAACCTATATTACCCTCGTATTTTGATCCGGTCGGTCCGTTCTTTTACTCCGCCGTCTTCTTCTTCTTCTTCTGGCCCACCAGGTGAATTAAGTGCTATTGGCGGAGTTACAATGCATAGTAGGCTACCGCCACCTACTGCACCAGAGGTGTAACTACAAGCAACATTCACAGACAGAGTCCCATTGCTTTTATGAGCGGTCGAGCGAGTCAAAAGCCGAAAAATCCATTTGTGGCGGACGTAATTCTTTCGTGGCGGGCCGCCACAAATAAATGAATGTGTGGGAAACACTCATATCACTGTAATAATAATGTTACCAACAATGTAAAAAGAATGAACATACCAACAATAGTAATAGACAACATAGCAATAATGGTAAGGAAACATTGAGCACATGTTTAACACTTTGAGACAGAGTACAACAGCAGGTCAAATTAATCTCTATAAGATGAGGGTCTTTAATTTGAATGCAAAGGAATGCGGATACAAAGCATCCCTTTATATCAGGAATGCTTGCTTTGCAACATAAGTGTCAAAAGATGGTACTGTTTGATTTCACACAAATTGGTACCCGGTATTACCCACGGAATTCAGTCGGTACCAAAACAAAAGGTGTCAGAATAATTGTATCTAAATTATCACAAAACTGTGTGTTGCCATGAGTTCCCGGCGAGAGGACAAAAGCTGTCTTTGATCCTACCAATCAAAAGGCTTATAAAACTCCACTGTGTAGGGTGGGAAGCGACATGAAGGTGTCGGTTTCTTTGATATATTGTAATCCAAAGGAAGATTTTGTCTTGACCCGAGATCTACAAAGCGGAGAGCAGGCAGGGCCTGACCCCCCTCCAGGGACCTTTTCTTTGAACTGTTTTGTGACCGAGGGCAACGGCTGTTTACGACCTTTTCTTTGAACTGTTTTTGTAACCAAAGGCGATGGCTGTTTACGACCCCCATCCCTTCAGAAACAGCTGTTGCCATTTAATCAGGGAAAGTCCAAATAAAAGAGGAGGCGTACAATCTTTCGTCAGAGCGTGGTAGGACTCTGTGCGAGGGTACAGGTGTACGCGCTCTCCTCATTGAGCCAAATTTAATTCTGTCTCTGTTTGATTCCTTGCTTCTTTGTCTGTTTAATAGATGTCATCGGTGTTTGAACCTGACAAAAGGACAAATGCATCCCAAAATATGGTGACGGTGCTTATCCAGAGCCTGGACCAGTATTTTAAAAATTTAGAAACAACGCCTATTTATTACGGCAGAGTCTTCAACAGAATAGTAATGCAAGTACTTGAATATAAATAAAGGTCCCAAGTCGGGCTCTCAAGTTAAAGCATATTCATAGTTCTCATAGAACCACTGCAAGTACATTGATGAGAGATCCTTGTATTTTCAATTGCATATAAAAACGTGTTATATCTGCAGGCTGCTATGAAAACAAAAAAAGATAGTCGTCGCCTGCTTCGTGATATTACAATTTAAGGGGAGCGGCAGAGGGAGTCAAAATGGGGACTTAAATACTCACATTGTGTTTCTCGGCCAGGTATTCAAAGAGCGTCCTGCCGTCTCTGTTCAGCGATCAAAGGACACAATTAGCACTGTTTTCTACCATTAAGACGGTGTTTTTATTTATTTGAGTAGGGCGCTGACCTTGTGGACTGCATCACCCGTGTTGTCTCCGGGTCCTCAAACATCAAGACAATGGGACGCCTCTCTACCAGGTGCTGCTTCAGCAGCTCCACCACGGTGGTCCTCTTCTCCTTCAAGGCTGCAAGAGACATCAGTCAGTGACGACAACACACTTGGATTGATTATAGGCGCTGATATTTGGCATTTTGATATGTACTGCTTTTTCAACTTCAACAGAACTACAAACCCCAAAAGCAGTGAAGTTGTCAAGTTGTGTAAATGGTAAATAAAAACAGAATACAATGATTTGCAAATCCTTTAACTTGTATTCAATTGAATAGACTGCAAAGACAAGATATTTAATGTTTGAACTGGAAAACTTCTGTTATTTTTTGCAAATATTAGCACATTTGGAATTTGATGCCTGCAACGTGTTTCAAAAAAGCTGGCACAAGTGGCAAAAAAAGAGTGAGAAAGTTGAGGAATGCTCAAAGACTTATTTGGAACATCCCACAGGTGAACAGGCTAATTGGGAACAGGTGGGTGCCATGATTGGGAATAAAAGCAGCTTCCATGAAATGCTCAGTCATTCACAAACAAGGACGGGGCGAGGGTCACCACTTTGTCAACAAATGCCTGAGCAAATTGTTTAAGAACTACATTTCTCAAGCAGCTATTGCAAGGAGTTTATGAGATTTCACCATCTACGCTCAATAATATCATCAAAAGGTTCAGAGAATCTGGAGAAATCATTGCACTTAAGCGGCCAAGCCTGTGACCTTCAATCCCTCAGGCGGTACCGCATCAAAAAGCGACATCATTGTGTAAAGGATATCACCAGATGGGCTCAGGAACACTTCAGAAAACCACTGTCAGTAACTACAGTTGGTCGCTACATCTGTAAGTGCAAATTAAAACTACTATGCAAAGCCAAAGCCATTTATCAACAACACCCAGAAACGCCGCCGGCTTCACTGGGCCTGAGCTCATCTAAGATGGACTGATGCAAAGTGGAAAAGTGTTCTGTGGTCTGACGAGTCCACATTTCAAACTGTTTTTGGAAACTGTGGACGTCGTGTCCTCCGGACCAAAGAGGAAAAGAACCATCCGGGTTGTCCTAGGCGCAAAGTGTAAAAGGCAGCATGTGTGATGGTATGGGGGTGTATTAGTGCCCAAGACATGGGTAATTTACACATCTGTGAAGGCACCATTAATGCTGAAAGGTACATACAGGTTTTGGAGCAACATATGTTGCCATCCAAGCAACGTTATGATGGACGCCCCTGCTTATTTCAGCAAGACAATGCCAAGCCACGTGTTACAACAGCGTGGCTTCGTAATAAAAGAGTGCGGAGTGATAGTTTAATAACTCATAAACACATGCTTTCCTTAGCTAAAGCTAAATATTACTCAAATCTCATCCACCTCAACAAAAATGATCCTAAATTTTAGTTTAGTACAGTAGCATCGCTAACCCAACAAGGGACTCCTCCTAGTAGCTCCACCCACTCGGCAGATGATTTTATGAATTTCTTTAATAAGAAAATTGAACTCATTAGAAAGGAGATTAAAGACAATGCATCGCAGCTACAACTGGGTTCTATTAACACAGATACGACTATATCTACGACGGATACCGCTCTCCAAAATAGTTTCTCTCTCTTTGATTAAATAACATTAGGGGAATTGTTAAGATGTGTTAATGGGACAAAACAAACATGTTTACTTGACCCATTTCCTGGGAAACCTGTCAAGGAGCTTTTTGTATTATTAGGTCCATCAGTGCTAAATATTATAAACTTATCACTTTCCTCTGGCACTGTTCCACTAGCATTCAAAAAAGCGGTTATTCATCCTCTGCTCAAAAGACCTAACCTCGATCCTGACCTCATGGTAAACTACCGGCCGGTGTCCCACCTTCCGTTTATCTCGAAAATCCTCGAAAAAATTGTCGCACAGCAGCTAAATGAACACTTAGTGTCTAACAATCTCTGTGAACCTTTTCAATCCGGTTTCAGGGCAAATCACTTTACGGAGACAGCCCTTGCAAAAATGACTAATGATCTACTGCTAACGATGGATTCTGATGCGTCATCTATGTTGCTGCTTCTTGATCTTAGCGCTGCTTTCCATACCGTCGATCATAATATTTTATTAGAGCGTATCAAAACACGTATTGGTATGTCAGACTTAGCTTTTTCGTGGTTTAACTCTTATCTTACTGACAGGATGCAGTGCGTCTCCCATAACAATGTGACCTCGGACTATGTTAAGGTAACGTGCGGAGTCCCCCAGGGTTCGGTTCTTGGCCCTGCACTCTTTAGTATTTACATGTTGCCGCTAGGCGACATCATAGGCAAATACGGTGTTAGCTTTCACTGTTATGCTGATGACAGCCAACTCTACATGCCCCTAAAGCTGACCAACACGCCGGATTGTAGTCAGCTGGGGGCGTGTCTTAATGAAATTAAACAATGGATGTCCGCTAACTTTTTGCAACTCAACACTAAGAAAACGGAAATGCTGATTATCGGTCCTGCTAAACACCGACATTTATTTAATAATACCACCTTAACATTTGACAACCAAACAATTACACAAAGCGACTCGGCAAAGAATCTGGGTATTATCTTCCACCCAACTCTCTCCTTTGAGTCACACATTAAGAGTGCTACTAAAACGGCCTTCTTTCATCTCCGTAATATCGCTAAAATTCGTTCCATTTTGTCCACTAGCGACGCTGAGATCATTATTCATGCGTTCGTTACGTCTCGACTAATGTAACGTATTATTTTCGGGCCTCCCTATGTCTAGCATTAAAAGATTACAATTGGTACAAAATGCGGCTGCTAGACTTTTGACAAGAACAAGAAAGTTTGATCATATTACGCCTATACTGGCTCACCTGCACTGGCTTCCTGTGCACTTAAGATGCGACTTTAAGGTTTTACTACTTACGTATAAAATACTACACGGTCTAGCTCCGTCCTATCTTGCCGATTGTATTGTACCATATGTCCCGGCAAGAAATCTGCGTTCAAAGAACTCCGGCTTATTAGTGATTCCCAGAGCCCAAAAAAAGTCTGCGGGCTATAGAGCGTTTTCTATTCGGGCTCCAGTACTATTAGTGATGGGTTGATGAGGCGTCATGAAGCGTTTCGACACATTACAAAACTGTATTGATACTGTGTCACTAAATACTGACATCTGCTGGACATTAAAAATCCCTACAGGCAACCTATGGACCGACAACTGACTGATTTTTTGCCCTAGTACAGGGGTCACCAACCTTTTTAAAACCAAAAACTACTTCTTGGGTACTGATTAATGCGAAGGGCTACCAGTTTGATACACACTTAAAAAAATAAATATATTGTCATTTGTAAGTTACACGTAAGTGTGATTTAAACAAGAATAGCTAAATAAATACATTTATATATATAAAAAAATTGGGTATTTCTGTTTGTCATTCCGTCGTACATTTTTTTTTCCTTTTACGGAAGGTTTTTTGTAGAGAATAAATGATGAAAAAAACACTTAATTGAACGGTTTAAAAGAGGAGAAAACACGAAAAAATTTAAAATAAAAATTTGAAACATAGTTTATCTTCAATTTCGACTCTTTAAAATTCAAAATTCAACCGACAAAAAGAAAAGAAAAACTAGCTTATTTGAATCTTTTTGAAAAAATTTAAAAAAGTGGAAGAATGGCCGTGCGCGACCCGAGGGTCCCTGGTTCAATCCCCACCTAGTACCAACCTCGTCATGTCCGTTGTGTCCTGAGCAAGACACTTCACCCTTGCTCCTGATGGGTGCTGGTTAGCGCCTTGCATGGCAGCTCCCTCCATCAGTGTGTGAATGTGTGTGTGAATGGGTAAATGTGGAAGTAGTGTCAAAGCGCTTTGAGTACCTTGAAGGTAGAAAAGCGCTATACAAGTACAACCCATTTATCATTTAGGGACGGCGTGGCGCAGTGGAAGAGTGGCCGTGCGCGACCCGAGGGTCCCTGGTTCAATCCCCACCTACTACCAACCTCGTCATGTCCGTTGTGTCCTGAGCAAGACACTTCACCCTTGCTCCTGATGGGTGCTGGTTAGCGCCTTGCATGGCAGCTCCCTCCATCAGTGTGTGAATGTGTGTGTGAATGGGTAAATGTGGAAGTAGTGTCAAAGCGCTTTGAGTACCTTGAAGGTAGAAAAGCGCTATACAAGTACAACCCATTTATCATTTAGGGACGGCGTGGCGCAGTGGAAGAGTGGCCGTGCGCGACCCGAGGGTCCCTGGTTCAATCCCCACCTACTACCAACCTCGTCATGTCCGTTGTGTCCTGAGCAAGACACTTCACCCTTGCTCCTGATGGGTGCTGGTTAGCGCCTTGCATGGCAGCTCCCTCCATCAGTGTGTGAATGTGTGTGTGAATGGGTAAATGTGGAAGTAGTGTCAAAGCGCTTTGAGTACCTTGAAGGTAGAAAAGCGCTATACAAGTACAACCCATTTATCATTATTTAATTTATGGAACATCATTAGTAATTTTTCCTGATTAAGATCAATTTTAGAGATCAGTTTTAAATTGGTTAAAATCCAATCTGTACTTTGTTAGAATATTTAACAAATTGGACCAAGCTATATTTCTAACAAAGACAAATCAGTACTTCTTCTAGATTTTCCAGAACAAAAATTTTAAAAGAAATTCAAAATACTTTGAAATAAGATTTAAATTTGATTCTACAGATTTTCTAGATTTGCCAGAATAATTTTTTTGAATTTTAATCATAGTAAGTTTGAAGAAATATTTCACAAATATTTTTCGTCGAAAAAACAGAAGCTAAAATATTTATTATTCTTTACAAAAAATAAATAGAAAAAAATACTTGAACATTGATTTAAATTGTCAGGAAAGAAGAGGAAGAAATTTAAATAAACATTGATTGATTGAACCCATTGTGAACCAGTTTGAGACGCTGCAACCGGCGACTCCAGTGCGCTGGTTATTAAACTTTTAAGCTGGATGTGGTTATTATTCATCTTGAATAGGGGACGTTTACATCACTGCTGCTTGTCTACTCACAATTTGGGATGTCCTTGTCAGGATACAGCTTTGTGTACACCTCCATGGCGAAGTCCACCATGTTGGTGTCGCTGAGAAGATCAAGCTTCTCTTGGAGGATCTCCTTCTCATTGTAGATCTGTTTGCATGCAATTACAAGGCTTTATTTAAATTAGAGCCAGCACATAAATGTCAACTCAAGTTGTAAATAATTAAATGTATATACTCTGATGACTGTATTATGATGATAGTATATATTTGTACCATGAATTGATGGACACCGACTTAAACAAGTTGAAAAACTTATTGGGGTGTTACCATTTAGTGGTCAATTGTACGGAATATGTACTGTACTATCTAATAATACAAGTTTTAATCAATCAATCAGTAAATTCTTCCATTCACACGACCCAAGCTAGTGGATAGCATGCTAAGCTAGGCTAGGCTAACGATAACAATATAAGACATACGTTCGCAGTCAGACTAATTAATAGTCTTATATCTTATTACAACCTATAGTTAGGAGTTTATTTAAAGAATAATTAAGTAAAAAAGTGTAAATGTCACTACTTAGCGTCAGCTGGGCAAGCTAGCTCGCCAACGTGGTTGCCGGCTAACGCTAGCTCCCCACACATTTCCCGGGCATAAAATGACAACATAAAACAAACAACATACAACAACGCATTTTAGCAACGTCCCGACAGAGAAATGGCCGCACCTCTGTCACGGAGAGGAACTCCAAAAGGGGGAAAACTAGATGCCGGTCGAGATAATGTGCTATCTTGGTGGTTAGGTCGTACTCCGCCATCTTGGCTGATTTTGAAAAGAGGAACTTTATTGACAAGGCGGGCTGAACAAAGACAAATTTACGTCACTTCCGGATCCGACTTTATTTGTATTGATGTAACAAATAAAGCGGTTAATGAGAATGCAATTTTTTTTTTTAGAATTTTATAAATCTTTATTTGTAAACGGCAACATTTACAAACATCCATCCATCCATTTTCTACCGCTTGTCAACAATCGAGAAATAATAATATTCAAAATAGGTACAAAAACAGTACAAAAACAGTACAAATCAGCGCCAGGGGGTTGTAAACTCAATAAAGTAACTAAAATAGAATGAAAATGTATATATATATATATATATATATATATATATATATATATATATATATAAATTGTTGCATTTTGGACCAGTTGTTCCTCCCAGGGAATTCAAGTCACAAGTCGCTCCCAAGCTCTTTACGACACTTCAATCAATCAATCAATCTTTATTTATATAGCCCTAAATCACAAGTGTCTCAAAGGGCTGCACAAGCCACAACGACATCCTCGGTACAAAGCCCACATACGGGCAAGGAAAAACTCACCCCAGTGGGACGTCGATGTGAATGACTATGAGAAACCTTGGAGAGGACCGCATATGTGGGTAACCCCCCCCCCTCTAGGGGAGACCGAAAGCAATGGATGTCGAGTGGGTCTGACATAATATTGTGAGAGTCCAGTCCATAGTGGATCCAACATAATAGTAAGAGTCCAGTCCATAGTGGGGCCAGCAGGACACCATCCCGAGCGGAGACGGGTCAGCAGCGCAGAGATGTTCCCTGCCGATGCACAGGCGAGCGGTCCACCCCGGGTCCCGACTCTGGACAGCCAGCACTTCATCCATGGCCACCGGACCTGTGCCCCCCCCCCTCAAGGAAAAGGGGAGCAGAGGAGAAAAGAAAAGAAACGGCAGATCAACTGGTCTAACAGGGGGGCTATTTAAAGGCTAGAGTATACAAATGAGTTTTAAGATGGGACTTAAATGCTTCTACTGAGGTAGCATCTCTAATTGTTACCGGGAGGGCATTCCATAGTACTGGAGCCCCAATAGAAAACGCTCTATAGCCCGCAGACTTTTTTTGGGCTCTGGGAATCACTAATAAGCCGGAGTTCTTTGAACGCAGATTGCCGGGACATATGGTACAATGCAATCGACAAGGACGGAGCTATTGAAAAACCACCAGAGACAGAATAGGTATTTTGTAATATATTTGCAAAGCTTTGCATATATACATTGACAGAGACAGCATAGAACATTCGGATCGCCCCGCTAAGATGGTCTGTCCACCAGACCAAAACCCTCTCCCCTCTTAAATCTCTCTAGTCAAAACACATTCCAAAGCTTCAAGGTTAACACACACAGTTTACTTGCAGAGAAACAGAAAGAGAACAAATGGAAAAACACGAGCTGTTTTCAAATTTGACTATGAAATAAAAGAAGTAACACTTAAATTCGGATATATGTAAATATCTGCCTCCGACAATATATATATATATATATATATATATATATATATATATATATATATATATATATATATATATATATATATATATATATATATATATATATATATATATATATATATAAAACAAAGTGCAAAGCCATAGGCTCACACAAATTTAGTAAATAATTAAAATTTGGAACACAACATCATTGTTTTCACAGCTTTTTGGTTGTTAGAGGTAGAGAGTGTTTTAACGTAGAGTTCTAATTCTTTTTTAAAGGCACAAAAAACAGGTCGGGTATTGAGAAACTTACATTTAAAAAAGTGTGCCTTTAAAAAAGAATTAGAACTCTTGGAGGGACGCTTCATGATAATATTACACAGTTTTAATTTTTTTTAATTTTTATTATCGTTGTTTACCAACGAACTAAAGGAAAACCTGCTTTGGAATCAAAAGTCAAAGCGACAACTTCATTTCATAAGAAAAAGGCTTTGACTGACACAAAGGCAAGAAATACAGTAGGAACGGGATTGAGAAGGCACGATTTGTTTCACCCCGACACATGAAACGTGACGAATTGTGGGAGTGCACTATCCCACTTTAGCCGCTACTCCAACTTTGACCACAGCGTCAGTTGCTATGTGGAGCGTTTCCTTCATTTTCAGCAGACTGCATTGCAAAATGATTAACCCCTCCTCTTCCTCTCATGCGAGATCCACCCAGGAATAGGGCCGTAGCTTGTTGCATCAAATACTATTGAGTTAAGAGCTGCATTTGCATGCCTTTGTGCTTTTTATCTGTCAAAATGTAGATACATGAATCAATAAAGATGAAATAAAGTTGATGGGGGCCACAAAGAACAATGAGCCTTGAGTTTGACACATGTGGGTTAAAACAATTCAAATCTGTGTAATGTTTTGCCATCCAGTCTATTTATTTGGTGGAATTGTAGTGGGCCAAAATGTCTCTTTTGATAGTAAAGCTTGTGTTGGAATAATTTTATCCAAGTTATCACAAAAACTTTGTGTTACATTGAGTCTTCGGTGAGAAGCAAAAACATGTCTTTGAACCTACCAAGAAGAAGGCTTGTAAAACTAGGATGGGAAGCAACATGAAGGTCTACGGTTTCTGTCATGTATTGTAATCAACAGAAAGATATTGTCGTGACCCAAGAACTACAAAGCAGAGAGGAAGCAGGGCCTGACTCCCCTCCAGGCACCGCTTTTTTGAACTCTTTTACGAACCTCTTTTTGAACTCTTTTACGCACCTCTTTTTGAACTCTTTTTGAACTCTTTTGCGAACTCTTTTTGAACTCTTTTACGAACTCTTTTTGAACTCTTTTACGACCTCTTTTTGGACTCTTTTACGAACTTATTTTTGACCTCTTTTACAACCTCTTTTTGAACTCTTTCACAAGCCTCCTTTTTTTGACCTCTTTTACTAACCTCTTTTTGGACTCTTTTACGACCTCTTTTTGAACTCTTTTACGACCTCTTTTTTTTAACTCTTTTACAAACCTCTTTTTGAACTCTTTTACGACCTCTTTTTGAACTCTTTTATGACCTCTTTTTGAAGTCTTTTACGAACTTCTTTTTGAACTCTTTTACGAACCTCTTTTTGAACTCTTTTACGAACCTCTTTTTGAACTCTTTTACGAACCTCTTTTTGAACTCTTTTACGACCTCATTTTGAACTTTTTTGCAACCTCTTTTTGAACTCTTTTACGACCTCATTTTGAACTCTTTTGCAACCTCTTTTTGAACTCTTTTACAACCTCTTTTTGAACTCTTTTACGAACTTCTTTTTGAACTCTTTTACGAACCTCCTTTTTTTTTTACCTCTTTTACTAACCTCTTTTTGGACTCTTTTACGAACTCTTTTTGAGCTCTTTTACGACCTCTTTTTAAACTCTTTTACGACATCTTTTTTAAAGTCTTTTACGACCTCTTTTTGAACTCTTTTACGACCTCTTTTTGAACTCTTTTACGACCTCTTTTTGAACTCTTTTACAAATTTCTTTTTGAACTCTTTTACAACCTCTTTTTGAACTATTTTACGAACCTCTTTTTGAGCTCTTTTACGAACCTCTTTTTGAACTCTTTTACGAACCTCTTTTTGAACTCTTTTACGAACCTCTTTTTGAACTCTTTTATGACCTCATTTTGAACTCTTTTGCAACCTCTTTTTGAAGTCTTTTGCAACCTCTTTTTGAACTCTTTTACAAACCTCTTTTTGAACTCTTTTACAACCTCTTTTTGAACTCTTTTTGAACATTTTTACGACCTCTTTTGGAACTCTTTTTGAACTCTTTTTGAACTCTTTTGCGACCTCTTTTTTAACTCTTTTACGAACCTCTTTTTGAACTCTTTTACGACCTCTTTTTGAACTCTTTTACAAACCTCTATTTGAACTCTTTTACGACCTCTTTTTGAACTCTTTTACGAACTCTTTTTGAGCTCTTTTACGACCTCTTTTTGAACTCTTTTACGAACCTCTTTTTGAACTCTTTTATGACCTCTTTTTGGACTCTATTACAAACCTCTTTTTGAACTCTTCTACGAACCTCTTTTTGAACTCTTTTACAACCTATTTTTTAACTCTTTTACGACCTTTTTTTGAACTCTTTTACGAACCTCCTGTTTAACTCTTTTGCGAACCTCTTTTTTTAAAACTTTTTTGCAAACCTCTTTTTGAACTTTTTTACGACATCTTTTTGAACTCTTTTACGACCTTTTTTGAACTCTTTTACGAACCTCTTTTTTGAACTTTTTTACGAACCTCTTTTTGAACTCTTTTACGACCTCTTTTTTGAACCGACCTTTACTTTTGAGCTGTTTTGTAATTAAAAGCTGTTTACGACCCCGTCCCTTTGAAAGCAGCTGTTGCCATGTGGTCAGGGAAGGTCCAGATAAAAGAAGGAGGCGTGCAATCTTTTGGCAGAGCGTAATGACACTGTACAAGGGTACAGATGTACACGTTTCCCCTCACTGAGCCAAATTAAATTCTGTCTCTGTTTTATTCTTTGCTTCTTGTCTTGTTTAATAGATGTCATCAGTGTTTGAACCTGACAGCTTGCCGACCATCGGTATTATTAAAAAAAAAAAGTAATAGCAAAGTCCAAAGCGACAAAAAAAAGAAAGACTAAAAGGATTTTGAAAGTTGCAGCAAGCGTGTAATGTGCTCCACTTTCTGCAGCCGCCGCATTGATTTGGCTCAGACTTACTGTGGCAGCCATTTCTTTTCATCGTAAAAGACTCCCATGAGTCAGGTCCACTAATGGGGTGATTTTGACTTCCTGTAGCCGCACGTTGGTAAGGACTTGGAATATTGTGGATGGGTTTGATCAAACACATTGGAGTTGGTGCACCTTATTAGACCCCATTTGCCACAATAATGAAGCACATGTATCTCTTTTTTTCAAATTATTTATTTTTCATTTTATTAAAAAAAATTACAATTTAATGCAAGTAAATTTATAAATGTATTTAAATTCTTAAAAAAGTACATGACTCTCTAGCTCACAGGTGTCAAACTCAAGGCCCGTGGGCCAGATCTGGCCCTCCACGTCCTTTTATATGGCCCGCAAAAGTAATATGTGTCAATAAAATGCCTTATATTTTCTTTCTTTACTTTCTTATTTTCTTACTAAAGGTATTAGGGTTTTTTTCGAGTTTGACAGGGAAAAATAGTGTCCAATATTGCAACGAACATTATATTATCTAACTTTTTTGGTCAAAATCCAAATAAATACTTCAATATCTGTTTAACTTATGACTTCAAAGGAAGTTATCCATCAAATTGTACACTGTAAAAATGACCAATAGAGTTTTTTTTTTTACAGCATATTACTGTAAGTTGGAAAAAAAACGACCAATGTTTGTTTTTTTACAGTAAAAGTAAGTCGACTGAGCTGTCAGTTTGTTTGTTTTTTTACTGTAAAATCCACGGTTGATGATTTTATGGTACCACGTTTTAGTGTAGTATAAAGTTGCCAAAATAAAATGAAACATTGGTACTGTATTTCTATTTACAGTGATATGTTGTCAAAATAGGCAGCACGGTGGAAGAGGGGTTAGTGCGTCTGCCTCACAATACGAAGGTCCTGAGTAGTCCTGGGTTCAATCCCGGGCTCGGGATGAGGTGGCGACTTGTCCAGGGTGTACCCTGCCTTCCGCCCGATTGTAGCTGAGATAGGCTCCAGCGCCCCCTGCGACCCCGAAGGGAATAAGCGGTAGAAAATGGATGGATGTTGTCAAAATAATAATAATTCAAAAAACAGCAAATATTTGACAGTAAAATTAATAAAGGTATTAGGTTTACTTTTTTCTATTTTGACAGGGAAACAAATAGTGTCCAAAATTGCAACAAATATTATATTATGTGACTTTTTTGGTCAAAATCCAAATAAATACTTCAATATCTGCTGAACTTTTAGTTATCCATCAAATTGTACACTATAAAAAATGACCAATAGATATTACTGTAAAATTTAGGGAGTTTTTTTTTTTACAGCATATTACCGGTACTTTAAGTAGGAAAAAAAAACAACCAATGTTTGTTTTTTTACAGTAAAATTAAGTGGACTGAGCTGTCAGTTTTTGTTGTTTTTTTTTTTACTGTAAAATTAATGGTTGATGATTTTATGGTACCACCTTTTATTTTGGTAAATTAATTTTGGCAGCTGAGTTGCCAAAATAAAATGAATGTATTTCTATTTACAGTGATATGTTGTAATAATAATAATAATAATAATAATAATAATAAAAACACCACATATTTTACAGTAAAAGTCTGGCAACTGAGCTGCCAGTTTTTTTCCGTAAAAAAGAGTGGTCAAATCCACAGATTTTTTTTGCTCTTTACGTAAAAAAAAAGAAGAGTAAAATATTAAAATTCATAGGTAAATTCATGAATGATTTAGTGTTACGAGCGGCCCTCTAATGTCACCAATGACTTCGGTGTGGCCCTCACGTTTGACACCCCTGATCTAGCTTTATTATTTCCGTGGTTTCAGGTGCAGTTTGGGTGTTCCTAATGAAGTGTCCTGTGTGATGTCAATAAAAGAATAATAGGAATAAATGGATGCACTTCCTGTCCAGTGCACGATGAAGACAAACGGCGGAGGTTTTAAGGAGAGTGTAAAGCAAACACTTTGAGGGGAGGATGGAGAGCACTGCATCCTCCTCCTCCTCCTCCTCCTCGCCGAGGTTTCTCCGTAGCAACTGGTTACTATGGCGATGTCCCGTCTCCTTGTCTCCCAGCCAGGACCACAGTGTGGAGACAGGAAGGTGGTTCCTTGGTGAGGGAACATGGTGGAGGTTCCTTGGTGAGGGAACATGGTGGAGGTGGTCTCCAAGACGAGGAGCTCCTGAGTCAAGGCGCCAGGCAGGCACGGCAGCCTAATCCTCGCCGCTCCAGGGATCGTTTTGCTCCCAAATCTTTTCCCTTTTTTTTAAGAACATCTCCATAAGCTCCGTCGTCGATCTTCTGCCTGCAGCCTGCGGTTGCTACGCAACAATTTCCTAACGACAATGGTTATTGAATAAGTCATTAAGTTCAGGCCGCGGGTCAAGAGGCCTCCTGAGATAACACACGTCTGCAGCACCCGGGAATATATCGTAAAAAAGTAATAATAATAAGTCCTGTAAGTACTATGATTTTAATAATAAGTAATATAAGTACGACGAAAATAATAAGTGATACAAGTAGTATGATAATAATAAGTAATATAAGTAGTATGATAATAATAAGTAATATAAATAGTATGATAATAATTAATATAAATAGTTAATATAAGTAGTATGATGATAATAATAATAATAGTTGATATAAGTAGTGTGATAATAATAATAATATAAGTACTATGATAATAACAAGTAATATAAGCACTATGATAATAATAATAATAATAGTTGATATAAGTAGTATGATAATAATAATAATATAAGTACAATGATAATAACAAGTAATATAAGTACAATGATAATAATAATAATAAAAATAATAATAATAGTTAATATAAGTAGAATGATAATAATAAGTGTCCATTTTCCCTTTGTCCTGGTCCATGACCACACCTTAGTTCTTAGCCAATCAACCCTCAAGCAATACAATTCATTTCCTGACTCATGTGTGTGTGTTCATTGTGTGTGTGTGTGTGTGTGTGTGTGTGTGTTCATTGTGTGTTGACTGTGTCTGTGTGAGGCTTTTTATCACAGCTTTGATTTTGTGTCTGCACAATCCCCATGGCCAAACAACCACACACTGCAATTAAAGCTTCTGCCATCCTTTTCCATCGTTAAGGAGTCATGACGCCATGACGACCACCACCTGATCACACCTTGATACTACATCTCACATAATACACTGTGTACTAGTTAGTACTATGTGCATTGGAGTAGTACTAACACAATGTCTATGGCACTGGGCAGAGGAGTTAGTGCAAGATAAGCATATCAAATGTCAACGAAACCTCACAGAAAAGTTAGTTAGTGCAAGATAGACGTAACAAATGTCAATAAAACCTCATAGAAGAGTTACTTAGTGCAATATAAGCATAATACATGTCAATAAAACCTCATAGAAAAGTTAGTTAGTGCAAGATAAACATAAGAAATGTCAATAAAACCTCATAAAAGAGTTAGTTAGTGCAACATCAACATAAAACATGTAAATAAAACCTAATAGAAGTTAGTTAGTGCAAGATAAACATGAGAAAAACAATAAAACCCCATAGAAGAGTTAGTTAGTGTAAGATAAATATAACAAATGTCAATAAATACCTCATAGAAGAGTTAGCTAGTGCAAGATAAACATAAGAAATGTCAATAAAACCTCATAGAATAGTTAGTTAGTGCAAGATAAACATAACAAATGTCAATAAAACCTCATAGGAGTTAGTTGGTGCAAGATGAACATAAGAAATGTAAAAAAAAAAACCTCATAGAAGAGTTACTTAGTGCAAGATAAACATTAGAAATGTCAATAAAACCTCATAGAAGACTTATTTAGTGCAACATCAACATAAAACATGTCAATAAAACCTAATAGAAGAGTTAGTTAGTGCAAGATAAACATAAGAAATGTCAATGAAACCTTATAGAAGAGTTAGTTAGTGCAAGATAAACATAACAAATGTCGAAAAAACCCTCCGAAGAGTTAGTTAGTGCAAGATAAACATAACATGTCCATAAAACCTCATAGAAGTGTTACTTAGTGCAAGAAAAACATAAGAAATGTCAATAAAACCTCATAGAGGAGTTAGTTAGTGAAAGATAAATCTAACGAATGTCAATAAAGCTTCATAGAGGAGTTAGTTAGTGCAAGATAAACATAACAAATGTCAATAAAACCTCATAAAAGAGTTACTTAGTGCAATATAAACATAATACATGTGAATAAAACCTCATAGAAGAGTTAGTTAGTGCAAGATAAACATAAGAAATGTCAAAAAAATAATAATAGAAGAGTTAGTTAGTGCAAAATAAGCATAACAAATGTTTTAAAAAAACCTCATAGAAGAGTTAGTTAGTGCAAGATAAACATAAGAAATGTCAAAAATAATAATAATAGAAGAGTTAGTTAGTGCAAAATAAGCATAACAAATGTTTTAAAAAAAAACCTCATAGAAGAGTTAGTTAGTGCAAGATGAACATAACACATGTCAATAAAACCTCATATAAGAGTTAGTTAGTCCAAGATAAGCATAACAAAGCTCAATAAAACCTCATATAAGAGTTAGTTAGTCCAAGATAAACATAGCAAATCTCAATAAAACCTCATATAAGAGTTAGTTAGTCCAAGATAAACATAACAAATCTCAATAAAACCTCTTAGAAGAGTTACTTAGGGCGAGATAAACATAAGTAATGTTTAACTAAGAAATTTAGTTAGTTAGTGCAAGATACAACTGGCAACTGACAAACTTTTTGAAAGGAGTTAGTAAGTTAGTTGGGTGTGTTGAACACAGCAATGTGTATGGGACTGGGCAGAGGAGTTTGTTAGTTAGATAAAACATTTATATGAAACTTTTTAGAGGAGCTAGGAGTTAGTTGGCGACTTGTCCAGGGTGTACCCCGCCTTCCGCCCGATTGTAGCTGAGATAGGCTCCAGCGCCCCCCGCCACCCCGAAGGGAATAAGCGGTAGAAAATGGATGGATGGATGGATGGGTTTATATGCAGAGGAGTTAGTTAAAAATGTATATGAAACTTTTTTAGAGGAGTTGAGAGTTCGTTGGGTTTATTGAACAAAGCCGTTTCTATGGGACTGTGCAAAGGAGTTAGTTAGTTCATTAGTTAAAAAGATGATATAAAGACTGAAACTTTTTAGAAGAGTTAAGACTTAGTTTGGAGTGAGTTGATTTTATTCAACAAACAGTTTCTATGGGACTGTGCAAAGGAGTGAGTTAGTTCATTAGTTAAAAAGATGATATAAAGACTGAAACTTTTTAGAAGAGTTAAGAGTTAGTTTGTAGTTAGTTGATTTTATTCAAGAAACAGATTTCTATGGGACTGTGTTGGTTAATTAGGTACTTCAATATGATATTTCAATAATGTTTTTTAGAGGAGTTAAGAGTTAGTTAGGTTTACTGAACAAAGCCATTTCTGTGGGACTGTGAAAAGGAGTTGGTTAGTTAATTAAAAAGACTGTTTAAAGACTTCAACTTTTTAGAGGAGTTGAGAGTTAGTTGGGTTTATTTAAGTTAGTAGTTCTATGGGACTGTGCAAAGGAGTTAAAGTAAGTGAGTTACTTAAAAAGACTGTTTAAATACTTACATTTTTAAAGGAGTTAGGCGTCATTTAGGTTTATTGAACACAGCCGTTTCTTTGGGACCGTGCAAATTAGTTAGTCAGTTAGTTAGTTAGTTAGTTAGTTAGTTAGTTAAATGCTGGTCAAATACTGAACTTTTTAGAGTTAAGAGTTAGTTTGCTAGGAGTTAGTTGGGTAAATGAATAAAGCAGTTTCAATGGGACTGTGCAAATGAGTTAGTTAGTTTATTAGTCAAAAAGACGATTTAAAGACTAAAACTTTTTAGAGGAGTTAGTTAGGTTTATTGAACAAAGTAATTTCTGTGGGACTGTGCAAAGGAGTTGGTTAGTCAATTAAAAAGACTGTTCAAAGACCAAAAGTTTTTAGAGGATTTAAGAGTTAGTTTTGAGTTAGTTGGGAGTTCGTTGGGTTTATTGAACATAGTAGTTCTATTGGACTGTGCAAAGGAGTGGTAAGTGAGTTACTTAAAAATATTGTTTAAAGACTTACCTTTTTAAAGGAGTTATGAGTTATTTAGGTTCATTGAACAAAGCTGTTTCTTTGAGACTGTGCAAATGAGTTTGTTGGTCAGTTAGTTAGTTAGTTAGTTAGTTAAACAAGAACCATGCAACTGAGGTGGTTAGTTAATTACTTAGTAAGTTAAAAAAGACTGTTCAAAGACTTCACATTTTAGAAGAGTTAAGAGTTAGTTAGGAGTTAGTTGGGTTTATTGAACACAACAGTTCTATGGGACTGTGCAAAGGAGTTAAAGTAAGTGAGTTACTTAAAAGACTGTTTAAAGACTTACATTTTAAAGGAGTTAAGAGTTTATTGAACAACGTTGTTTCTTTGGGACTGTGCAAATGAGTTAGTTAGTTAGTTAGTTATTCAGTTAGTTAGTTGGTTAGTTAGTTAGTTAGATAGGTATGTTTATTGAACAAAGCCATTTCTGTGGGACTGTGCAAAGGAGTTGGTTAGTCCATTAAAAAGACTGTTCAAAGACAAAAAGTTTTAGAGGAGTTAAGAGTTAGTTGAGAGTTAGTTGGGAGTTAGTTTTTTTTTTTTTTTTTTTTTTACATAATAGTTCTATTGGACTGAGCAAATGAGTGGTAAGTGAGTTACTTAAAAAGATTGTTTAAAGACTTACATTTTAAAGGAGTTATGAGTTATTTAGGTTCATTGAACAAAGCTGTTTCTTTGAGACTGTGCAAATGAGTTAGTTGGTTAGTTTGTTTGCTTGTTAGTTAGCTAACTGGTTAGTTAAACAAGAACCATGCAAATGAGTTGGTTTGTTAATTACTTAGTAAGTTAAAAAAGACTGTTCAAAGTTTCACATTTTAGAAGAGTTAAGCGTTAGTTGAGAGTTAGTTAGGAGTTAGTTGGGTTTATTGAACACAGCAGTTCTATGGGACTGTGCAAAGGAGTTAAAGTAAGTGAGTTACTTAAAAGACTGTTTAAAGACTTACATTTTAAAGGAGTTAAGAGTTTATTGAACACAGTTGTTTCTTTGGGACTGTGCAAATGAGTTAGTTATTTAGTTAGTTTGTTTGTTGTTGAGTTAGTTAGTTAGTTAATTGGTGAGTTAGTTAGTTGGTTTGTTAGGTATGTTTATTGAACAAAGCCATTTCTGTGGGACTGTGCAAAGGAGTTGGTTAGTCAATTAAAAAGACTGCTCAAAGACCAAAAGTTTTTAGAGGAGTTAAGAGTTAGTTGAGAGTTAGTTGGGAGTTAGTTGGGTTTTTTGAACATACTAGTTCTATTGGACTGAGCAAATGAGTGGTAAGTGAGTTACTTAAAAAGATTGTTTAAAAACTTACATTTTAAAGGAGTTAGGAGTTATTTAGGTTCATTGAACAAAGCTGTTTCTTTGAGACTGTGCAAATGAGTTAGTTTGTTTGTTTGTTAGTTAGCTAGCTGGTTAGTTAAACAAGAACCATGCAAATTAGTTGGTTTGTTAATTACTTAGTAAGTAGAAAAAGACTGTTCAAAGTTTCACATTTTAGAAGAGTTAAGAGTTAGTTGAGAGTTAGTTAGGAGTTAGTTGGGTTTATTGAACACAACAGTTCTATGGGACTGTGCAAAGGAGTTAAAATAAGTGAGTTACTTAAAAGACTGTTTAAAGACTTACATTTTAAAGGAGTTAAGAGTTTATTGAACAACGTTGTTTCTTTGGGACTGTGCAAATGAGTTAGTTAGTTAGTTAGTTATTCAGTTAGTTAGTTGGTTAGTTAGTTAGTTAGTTAGTTAGTTAGGTATGTTTATTGAACAAAGCCATTTCTGTGGGACTGTGCAAAGGAGTTGGTTAGTCCATTAAAAAGACTGTTTTTAGAGGAGTTAAGAGTTGGTTGAGAGTTAGTTGGGAGTTAGTTTTTTTTTTTTGGTTTTTTTTTTTTTTACATACTAGTTCTATTGGACTGAGCAAATGAGTGGTAAGTGAGTTACTTAAAAAGATTGTTTAAAGACTTACATTTTAAAGGAGTTATGAGTTATTTAGGTTCATTGAACAAAGCTGTTTCTTTGAGACTGTGCAAATGAGTTAGTTGGTTAGTTTGTTTGCTTGTTAGTTAGCTAACTGGTTAGTTAAACAAGAACCATGCAAATGAGTTGGTTTGTTAATTACTTAGTAAGTTAAAAAAGACTGTTCAAAGTTTCACATTTTAGAAGAGTTAAGAGTTAGTTGAGAGTTAGTTAGGAGTTAGTTGGGTTTATTGAACACAGCAGTTCTATGGGACTGTGCAAAGGAGTTAAAGTAAGTGAGTTACTTAAAAGACTGTTTAAAGACTTACATTTTAAAGGAGTTAAGAGTTTATTGAACACAGTTGTTTCTTTGGGACTGTGCAAATGAGTTAGTTATTTAGTTCGTTTGTTTGTTGTTGAGTTAGTTAGTTAGTTAATTGGTGAGTTAGTTAGTTGGTTTGTTAGGTATGTTTATTGAACAAAGCCATTTCTGTGGGACTGTGCAAAGGAGTTGGTTAGTCAATTAAAAAGACTGTTCAAAGACCAAAAGTTTTTAGAGGATTTAAGAGTTAGTTTTGAGTTAGTTGGGAGTTCGTTGGGTTTATTGAACATAGTAGTTCTATTGGACTGTGCAAAGGAGTGGTAAGTGAGTTACTTAAAAATATTGTTTAAAGACTTACCTTTTTAAAGGAGTTAGGAGTTATTTAGGTTCATTGAACAAAGCTGTTTCTTTGAGACTGTGCAAATGAGTTAGTTAGTTTATTAGTTAAAAAGACGATTTAAAGACTAAAACTTTTTAGAGGAGTTAGTTAGGTTTATTGAACAAAGTAATTTCTGTGGGACTGTGCAAAGGAGTTGGTTAGTCAATTAAAAAGACTGTTCAAAGACCAAAAGTTTTTAGAGGATGTAAGAGTTAGTTTTGAGTTAGTTGGGAGTTCGTTGGGTTTATTGAACATAGTAGTTCTATTGGACTGTGCAAAGGAGTGGTAAGTGAGTTACTTAAAAATATTGTTTAAAGACTTACCTTTTTAAAGGAGTTAGGAGTTATTTAGGTTCATTGAACAAAGCTGTTTCTTTGAGACTGTGCAAATGAGTTTGTTGGTCAGTTAGTTAGTTAGTTAGTTAGTTAGTTAGTTAGTTAGTTAGTTAGTTAAACAAGAACCATGCAACTGAGGTGGTTAGTTAATTACTTAGTAAGTTAAAAAAGACTGTTCAAAGACTTCACATTTTAGAAGAGTTAAGAGTTAGTTAGGAGTTAGTTGGGTTTATTGAACACAACAGTTCTATGGGACTGTGCAAAGGAGTTAAAGTAAGTGAGTTACTTAAAAGACTGTTTAAAGACTTACATTTTAAAGGAGTTAAGAGTTTATTGAACAACGTTGTTTCTTTGGGACTGTGCAAATGAGTTAGTTAGTTAGTTAGTTATTCAGTTAGTTAGTTGGTTAGTTAGTTAGTTAGTTAGGTATGTTTATTGAACAAAGCCATTTCTGTGGGACTGTGCAAAGGAGTTGGTTAGTCCATTAAAAAGACTGTTCAAAGACAAAAAGTTTTTAGAGGAGTTAAGAGTTAGTTGAGAGTTAGTTGGGAGTTAGTTTTTTTTTTGTTTTTTTTTTACATACTAGTTCTATTGGACTGAGCAAATGAGTGGTAAGTGAGTTACTTAAAAAGATTGTTTAAAGACTTACATTTTAAAGGAGTTATGAGTTATTTAGGTTCATTGAACAAAGCTGTTTCTTTGAGACTGTGCAAATGAGTTAGTTGGTTAGTTTGTTTGCTTGTTAGTTAGCTAACTGGTTAGTTAAACAAGAACCATGCAAATGAGTTGGTTTGTTAATTACTTAGTAAGTTAAAAAAGACTGTTCAAAGTTTCACATTTTAGAAGAGTTAAGAGTTAGTTGAGAGTTAGTTAGGAGTTAGTTGGGTTTATTGAACACAGCAGTTCTATGGGACTGTGCAAAGGAGTTAAAGTAAGTGAGTTACTTAAAAGACTGTTTAAAGACTTACATTTTAAAGGAGTTAAGAGTTTATTGAACACAGTTGTTTCTTTGGGACTGTGCAAATGAGTTAGTTATTTAGTTCGTTTGTTTGTTGTTGAGTTAGTTAGTTAGTTAATTGGTGAGTTAGTTAGTTGGTTTGTTAGGTATGTTTATTGAACAAAGCCATTTCTGTGGGACTGTGCAAAGGAGTTGGTTAGTCAATTAAAAAGACTGTTCAAAGACCAAAAGTTTTTAGAGGATTTAAGAGTTAGTTTTGAGTTAGTTGGGAGTTCGTTGGGTTTATTGAACATAGTAGTTCTATTGGACTGTGCAAAGGAGTGGTAAGTGAGTTACTTAAAAATATTGTTTAAAGACTTACCTTTTTAAAGGAGTTAGGAGTTATTTAGGTTCATTGAACAAAGCTGTTTCTTTGAGACTGTGCAAATGAGTTAGTTAGTTTATTAGTTAAAAAGACGATTTAAAGACTAAAACTTTTTAGAGGAGTTAGTTAGGTTTATTGAACAAAGTAATTTCTGTGGGACTGTGCAAAGGAGTTGGTTAGTCAATTAAAAAGACTGTTCAAAGACCAAAAGTTTTTAGAGGATGTAAGAGTTAGTTTTGAGTTAGTTGGGAGTTCGTTGGGTTTATTGAACATAGTAGTTCTATTGGACTGTGCAAAGGAGTGGTAAGTGAGTTACTTAAAAATATTGTTTAAAGACTTACCTTTTTAAAGGAGTTAGGAGTTATTTAGGTTCATTGAACAAAGCTGTTTCTTTGAGACTGTGCAAATGAGTTTGTTGGTCAGTTAGTTAGTTAGTTAGTTAGTTAAACAAGAACCATGCAACTGAGGTGGTTAGTTAATTACTTAGTAAGTTAAAAAAGACTGTTCAAAGACTTCACATTTTAGAAGAGTTAAGAGTTAGTTAGGAGTTAGTTGGGTTTATTGAACACAACAGTTCTATGGGACTGTGCAAAGGAGTTAAAGTAAGTGAGTTACTTAAAAGACTGTTTAAAGACTTACATTTTAAAGGAGTTAAGAGTTTATTGAACAACGTTGTTTCTTTGGGACTGTGCAAATGAGTTAGTTAGTTAGTTAGTTATTCAGTTAGTTAGTTGGTTAGTTAGTTAGTTAGTTAGGTATGTTTATTGAACAAAGCCATTTCTGTGGGACTGTGCAAAGGAGTTGGTTAGTCCATTAAAAAGACTGTTCAAAGACAAAAAGTTTTAGAGGAGTTAAGAGTTAGTTGAGAGTTAGTTGGGAGTTAGTTTTTTTTTTTTTTTTTTTTTTTTTTACATACTAGTTCTATTGGACTGAGCAAATGAGTGGTAAGTGAGTTACTTAAAAAGATTGTTTAAAGACTTACATTTTAAAGGAGTTATGAGTTATTTAGGTTCATTGAACAAAGCTGTTTCTTTGAGACTGTGCAAATGAGTTAGTTGGTTAGTTTGTTTGCTTGTTAGTTAGCTAACTGGTTAGTTAAACAAGAACCATGCAAATGAGTTGGTTTGTTAATTACTTAGTAAGTTAAAAAAGACTGTTCAAAGTTTCACATTTTAGAAGAGTTAAGAGTTAGTTGAGAGTTAGTTAGGAGTTAGTTGGGTTTATTGAACACAGCAGTTCTATGGGACTGTGCAAAGGAGTTAAAGTAAGTGAGTTACTTAAAAGACTGTTTAAAGACTTACATTTTAAAGGAGTTAAGAGTTTATTGAACACAGTTGTTTCTTTGGGACTGTGCAAATGAGTTAGTTATTTAGTTCGTTTGTTTGTTGTTGAGTTAGTTAGTTAGTTAATTGGTGAGTTAGTTAGTTGGTTTGTTAGGTATGTTTATTGAACAAAGCCATTTCTGTGGGACTGTGCAAAGGAGTTGGTTAGTCAATTAAAAAGACTGCTCAAAGACCAAAAGTTTTTAGAGGAGTTAAGAGTTAGTTGAGAGTTAGTTGGGAGTTAGTTGGGTTTTTTGAACATACTAGTTCTATTGGACTGAGCAAATGAGTGGTAAGTGAGTTACTTAAAAAGATTGTTTAAAAACTTACATTTTAAAGGAGTTAGGAGTTATTTAGGTTCATTGAACAAAGCTGTTTCTTTGAGACTGTGCAAATGAGTTAGTTTGTTTGTTTGTTAGTTAGCTAGCTGGTTAGTTAAACAAGAACCATGCAAATTAGTTGGTTTGTTAATTACTTAGTAAGTAGAAAAAGACTGTTCAAAGTTTCACATTTTAGAAGAGTTAAGAGTTAGTTGAGAGTTAGTTAGGAGTTAGTTGGGTTTATTGAACACAGCAGTTCTATGGGACTGTGCAAAGGAGTTAAAGTAAGTGAGTTACTTAAAAGACTGTTTAAAGACTTACATTTTAAAGGAGTTAAGAGTTTATTGAACACAGTTGTTTCTTTGGGACTGTGCAAATGAGTTAGTTATTTAGTTCGTTTGTTTGTTGTTGAGTTAGTTAGTTAGTTAATTGGTGAGTTAGTTAGTTGGTTTGTTAGGTATGTTTATTGAACAAAGCCATTTCTGTGGGACTGTGCAAAGGAGTTGGTTAGTCAATTAAAAAGACTGCTCAAAGACCAAAAGTTTTTAGAGGAGTTAAGAGTTAGTTGAGAGTTAGTTGGGAGTTAGTTGGGTTTTTTGAACATACTAGTTCTATTGGACTGAGCAAATGAGTGGTAAGTGAGTTACTTAAAAAGATTGTTTAAAAACTTACATTTTAAAGGAGTTAGGAGTTATTTAGGTTCATTGAACAAAGCTGTTTCTTTGAGACTGTGCAAATGAGTTAGTTTGTTTGTTTGTTAGTTAGCTAGCTGGTTAGTTAAACAAGAACCATGCAAATTAGTTGGTTTGTTAATTACTTAGTAAGTAGAAAAAGACTGTTCAAAGTTTCACATTTTAGAAGAGTTAAGAGTTAGTTGAGAGTTAGTTAGGAGTTAGTTGGGTTTATTGAACACAGCAGTTCTATGGGACTGTGCAAAGGAGTTAAAGTAAGTGAGTTACTTAAAAGACTGTTTAAAGACTTACATTTTAAAGGAGTTAAGAGTTTATTGAACAAAGTTGTTTCTTTGGGACTGTGCAAATGAGTTAGTTATTTAGTTAGTTTGTTTGTTGTTGAGTTAGTTAGTTAGTTAATTGGTGAGTTAGTTAGTTGGTTTGTTAGGTATGTTTATTGAACAAAGCCATTTCTGTTGGACTGTGCAAAGGAGTTGGTTAGTCAATTAAAAAGACTGCTCAAAGACCAAAAGTTTTTAGAGGAGTTAAGAGTTAGTTGAGAGTTATTTGGGAGTTAGTTGGGTTTTTTGAACATACTAGTTCTATTGGACTGAGCAAATGAGTGGTAAGTGAGTTACTTAAAAAGATTGTTTAAAGACTTACATTTTAAAGGAGTTAGGAGTTATTTAGGTTCATTGAACAAAGCTGTTTCTTTGAGACTGTGCAAATGAGTTAGTTGGTTAGTTTGTTTGCTTGTTAGTTAGCTAACTGGTTAGTTAAACAAGAACCATGCAAATGAGTTGGTTTGTTAATTACTTAGTAAGTTAAAAAAGACTGTTCAAAGTTTCACATTTTAGAAGAGTTAAGAGTTAGTTGAGAGTTAGTTAGGAGTTAGTTGGGTTTATTGAACACAGCAGTTCTATGGGACTGTGCAAAGGAGTTAAAGTAAGTGAGTTACTTAAAAGACTGTTTAAAGACTTACATTTTAAAGGAGTTAAGAGTTTATTGAACACAGTTGTTTCTTTGGGACTGTGCACATGAGTTAGTTATTTAGTTAGTTAGTTAATTGATGAGTTAGTTAGTTGGTTTGTTAGTTAGTTGGAATGCTGTTCAAAGACTGAACATTTTTAGAGGAGTTAAGAGTTAGTTAGGAGGTAGTTTGTTAGGAGTTAGTTGGGTTTACTGAATAAAGCAGTTTCGATGGGACTGTGCAAAGGAGTTAGTTAGTTAGCTTGTTAGGCTTGCTGAACAAAGCAGTTTCTACAGGACTGTGCAAGTTAGTTAGTTATTTTTGTTAGTCAGTCAGTTAGTTAGTTAGTTAATTGGTGAGTTAGTTAGTTGGTTTGTTAGTTAGCTGGAATGCTGTTCAAAGACTGAACATTTTTAGAGGAGTTAAGAGTTAGTTAGGAGTTAGTTTGTTAGGAGTTAGTTGGGTTTACTGAATAAAGCAGTTTCGATGGGACTGTGCAAAGGAGTTAGTTAGTTAGCTTGTTAGGCTTGCTGAACAAAGCAGTTTCTACAGGACTGTGCAAGTTAGTTAGTTATTTTTGTTAGTCAATCAGTTAGTTAGTTAGTTAGTTAGTTAGTTTGCAGGTAGAATCTATGGCCAGGGTGCGACGTCTCACTCCAACACTGCAGCTGGGAGGCTTTTTAGATGGAAGCCAGAGACACACAACATTGTTTAGCAACACAACTTCTGCTATCACATATCCTTCCCTCCCCCCCCTGTCTGTCTGGGCCTAAACCTAAACATCTAATTAGGTCTCCTGTGTGTGTGTGTGTGTGTGTGTGTGTGTGTGTGTGTGTGTGTGTGTGTGTGTGTGTGTGTGTGTGTGTGTGTGTGTGTGTGTGTGTGTGTGTGACTGATGTAGCTTTCATTGACTCAGCAGCCATTAAAGTCACTAAAGACGTGCATTCAAGGGAATTGCTGGTGTACTGTGTAGTACTTGTAGTACTGTAGTACTTGTAGTACTGTAGTACTTGTAGTACTCATCACAGTACATTGTACTACACTAAATACTTGGAGTAAAACAACGTGACTGTTTTTAATGTCAGGGGTGAAGAACTTTATTATATGGAGGACCAAACCAGGCAAGATTTAATAAATGTATAATTACTCAAATGCATCAATAATGAATTAAATAAATCTAGGATGATTTTAATGATCATTAAATCATGAAACAAGTAATGAAATCATGAAATATTGATATTAATAATTACTTAAATATTGAATGTATTATTACATTGAATACATTAATGACACATTTGTATTTAATTTCAATCATGATTAATTATAACACATAATAATTTCAAAGTTCTTATTTATCATGCATCACTGAATACATACAGTATATTAACATATACATGTATATATACATACTGCATATATACTGTACATATATACATACACACTGTATATAATACTGTACATATAGCAACATATATGTACCGTATGCATATACATATATGTACATATGTGTATATATGTATTATATATACATATATTTACATACATGTATACATATGTATATATATTTACATATATATATATACTGTACATATATGTATGTGTGTATGTATGTATTATATATGCATATATTTACATACATATATACACATGTATGTATACTGTACATATATATGTATACATACTGTATATAATACATATAAACACATATGTACAGTATGCATATACATACATATACTGTATGCATTTTATAAACATACATGTATATATATATATATATATACACACATATGTATATGTATACTGTACATACATACATATACTGTATGTTATACACAAATATGTACAGTATGCTTATGCATATATGTATATATATATATACATATATATATACATATATACACATACATGTATGTATGTATGTATATATATATATACACATACATATATGTATGTATGTATATATATACATATATATATACATATACTTACATATATACAGTAAACATATTATTATATATACATACATACAGTACATACATACGTATATACACATACATATGTATATATATACACTGTACATATATATATACACACAAATACATATATATACACATATATACATATATATATACATATACATATATATATGTATATACATATATATATGTATACACATACATATATGTACGTATGTATATATACATCTACATATATACATACATATATATACATCTATATATTATTATATATACATACATATATATACATACATACCGGTATGTATATATACATATATACATACATATATATATATATGTATATATATACCAGAGGTGGGACCAAGTCATTGTTTTGCAAGTCACAAGTAAGTCTCAAGTCTTTGCCCTCAAGTCCGAGTCAAGTCCCGAGTCAAGACAGGCAAGCCCCGAGTCAAGTCCAAAGTCAAGACTGGAAAGTCTCAAGTCAAGTCCTAAGTCCTGCATTTTGAGTTTCGAGTCCTTTCAAGTCCTTTTAACCACAGACTAATATATTAACACAGATTGTGTATGCTTTTCAAACGCTGTATTTATTTATTAAAACAAGTGCATTTTAAATTGCAGGAAAGAAAATTGTGCTGGCATTGCACTTTATAATAGCACTATTAACCAGTCATTTTAAACATTAACTCATTCCTTTACAGAACAAACACATTGAAAAATAAAGTGCAAATGTACTTATTTGTACAAAAGTGTTAACATTGAAAAAACATGACATATACGTGAACATAACAAAAAAGTTGTACTTTTTATATGTCAGGGCCCTATGCTGCATTGCATTTGCAAAAGACCAAATTAGCCAAGAGTCTGTCAGTCATTTGTGCACGATGGGGGCGTAGTATGATGCCACCATGGCTGAAAACTCGCTCCACTGGAGCACTGGAGGCAGGCACTGCCAAGACTCTCATGGCCACTCGGAACAGTGAAGGAAGAGTCTTCATGTTCAATGCCCAGAACAAAAGGGGGGGAGAGTTTTTTGGGGTTGGTGCACTACTTGTAAGTGTATCTTGTGTTTTTTATGTTGATTTAATTAAAAAAAAAATAATAAAAAAAATAAAAAAATTCTTGTGCGGCCCGATACCAATCGAACCACGGACCAGTACCGGGCCGCGGCCCGGTGGTTGGGGACCACTGAGGTAAACAACCAACAGTATGTCAGAAAGCTAGCTAAAACGGTACACATATTCATAATATAGTATACATTTTAACTGACCTTTATTTTACTATTTTTGTCTTTTTTTTAGGTGGCTAAAATACGCGGTGCTGCTGACCGCCGTCTAACGTTACGTGTGATATATTGACTAACGTAACCCTGCTTAAAAAAAAATCACTGAACAAAAAGTATGAATAAGGTAGTGAACTGCAACAGATTCCCGTGTTTGCAATAACGTTATAACGTTAGCAGTGAGTTTACAGCCTCACTGATTTAACTACACAGCAAATAAAAGTCACGTTACTTAGCCAATAAACGTTATCTTACATTCAAAACTTACCGTTCTTTGTGCAACTTCAAATGCCGGACGAAGTTGGATGTGGTTGCCTCTCCATCAGTAATTTTCGAACCGCATGTGTTGCATACTGCAAACCGTTTTGTGTTGACCACCTCGTAATTTTTATACCCAAACAAAATGATTTTAGGTATCATTTTTTTGTTCACTGGCGTGTGGTTTGGACATGTCTTCTTCGTTGGTTGTCCTGCAATATGATTGGATGAATGCTGTGTGATGAAAACAAAGTAGATCTAATTTGATTGGCTGTTGTACTGAGACCACACCAGCTGACACACGCAACGCTGATAGACAAGTACACAATGAAAAATACGGAGCGCTCCCGAATAACTTTTTCATCTTTGGGTTTTGGGGAAAGTAGCAAGTCGTGTCAAGTCATGTCAATTCAAAAGGCTCAAGTCCAAGTGAAGTCACAAGTCATTGATGTTAAAGTCTAAGTCGAGTTGCAAGTCTTTTTACATTTTGTCAAGTCGAGTCTAAAGTCATCAAATTCATGACTCGAGTCTGACTCGAGTCCAAGTCATGTGACTCGAGTCCACACCTCTGATATATACACATATATGTACATATATTTGTATATGTATATATATATATATACATATATAAATACACACCCACACACACATTTTAAGGGTGCACAAAAAAGATATGCACATCTTAATCGCGATTCTTATTCACGTTAAACATGCCACTTTTTGTTGACTCTGCACAATAATGGATAATTAGAGTACAAATGTACTGTACTTTGTGTGTGTTTTCTTCCATGCACGACAAAGGTGCAATGTCACGTGACAAGACATTTATCAAGTATCGTGGCTATGACGCCAACAGGTGTACCTAATGTGGTGGCCACGCAATCAAGCAAGATTGAAAGGAAAGTGAAAGTTGTCCCGAGCGTCATTTAGTCCCGCGCGTATCTGAGCACCTCCGAGTCCTCGTCCGGACCGCAGCCGGGTCTCCATCCGATGGAGCCGTACAACTTGGGCGCGTGTTGGGCGTGCGCCGCGGCCCTCCTGCGCAGCATCTCCGCCTTCCACATGGACACCGTCAGCAGGCTGGAGAGCAGCACGCCGCCCAGGGTGAGCAGGCACAGCCCGGCGATGACGCACCGGTCCAGGTGGGCGCCCAGCCTCGCCTTGTCCCGCTCCAGGCGCTCCATCTCCCGGGCGGAGACACCGTCCGGGTGGACGCGCGCCTCCCGGGGCACCGTGTAGGTGATGGCCACCAGGGAGATGCCCGTCAGCAGGCAGCAGACGGCGGTGATGAAGCCGTAGTCGACCGAGCTGCCGGAGCCCTCGTCCTCGTCCTCGTTCTCGGGCAGGTATGAAAGTTCAATGGGGTCCTGGTTCTGGTCCTGGTCCTGGTCCTCCTCCGCCGCCGTACGCGGTCCACCTGGCGGGCTGGGAGCGATCAGCAGCACCCCCTCAGGAGACGGCTCATCCTCGGCCGCGCTCATGCTCTCCGCTGCCGCCTCCCCCGGCGACACCTGCTCCTGGCCACGCCGGGGAAGAGTCGCTTCCGTCCGAGTTCCGCCGAGTCGCGAGGAGAGCGTCTCGTCACCGCCATGGGGGGGACGGAAACTTTGCAAAGTGTGTGCAGTGCGTGTCGCCTCCACTGGGGGGCGACAGTTGTTGACGTTGATGGGCGGGGAAGAAACCAGTCACAGTGGAAGACTCCTCCCACATACTTGGATGTACAACATATACATATATATATATATATATATATATATATATATATATATATATATATATATATATATATATATATATATATATCAATCAATCAATCAATCTTTATTTATATAGCCCTAAATCACAAGTGTCTCAAAGGGCTGCACAAGCCACAACGACATCCTCGGTACAAAGCCCACATACGGGCAAGGAAAAACTCACCCCAGTGGGACGTCGATGTGAATGACTATGAGAAACCTTGGAGAGGACCGCATATGTGGGTAACCCCCCCCCCTCTAGGGGAGACCGAAAGCAATGGATGTCGAGTGGGTCTGACATAATATTGTGAGAGTCCAGTCCATAGTGGATCCAACATAATAGTAAGAGTCCAGTCCATAGTGGGGCCAGCAGGACACCATCCCGAGCGGAGACGGGTCAGCAGCGCAGAGATGTTCCCTGCCGATGCACAGGCGAGCGGTCCACCCTGGGTCCCGACTCTGGACAGCCAGCACTTCATCCATGGCCACCGGACCTGTGCCCCCCCCCCCCCCCCCCCCCTCAAGGAAAAGGGGAGCAGAGGAGAAAAGAAAAGAAACGGCAGATCAACTGGTCTAACAGGGGGGCTATTTAAAGGCTAGAGTATACAAATGAGTTTTAAGATGGGACTTAAATGCTTCTACTGAGGTAGCATCTCTAATTGTTACCGGGAGGGCATTCCGTAGTACTGGAGCCCGAATAGAAAACGCTCTATAGCCCGCAGACTTTTTTTGGGCTCTGGGAATCACTAATAAGCCGGAGTTCTTTGAACGCAGATTTCTTGCCGGGACATATGGTACAATGCAATCGACAAGATAGGACGGAGCTAGACCGTGTAGTATTTTATACGTAAGTAGTAAAACCTTAAAGTCACTTCTTAAGTGCACAGGAAGCCAGTGCAGGTGAGCCAGTATAGGCGTAATATGATCAAACTTTCTTGTTCTTGTCAAAAGTCTAGCAGCCGCATTTTGTACCAACTGTAATTTTTTAATGCTAGACATAGGGAGACCCGAAAATAATACGTTACAGTAGTCGAGACGAGACGTAACGAACGCATGAATAATGATCTCAGCGTCGCTAGTGGATAAAATAGAACGAATTTTAGCGATATTACGGAGATGAAAGAAGGCCGTTTTAGTAACACTCTTAATGTGTGATTCAAAGGAGAGAGTTGGGTCGAAGATAATACCCAGATTCTTTACTGATTCGCCTTGTGTAATTGTTTGGTTGTCAAATGTTAAGGTGGTATTATTAAATAAATGTCGGTGTTTAGCAGGACCGATAATCAGCTCTATATATATATATATATATATATATATATATATATGTCTTAAGGTTATCCAAAAAATAGTGCTCGATACCGTAGTAGAGCGCAATATATGTATGTGTGGGGAAAAAAAATCACAAGACTATTTCATCTCTACAGGCCTGTTTCATGAGGGGTTCCCTCAATCATCAGGAGATTTTAATGGAAGCATTCACATACCATGGTTTATATAGGGCAAACACATTTGGGACCTCAAAGACAATAATGTTGAATATTCAATAACATGGCAAATTCTTGCATCCAGCACACCTTACAATAGTGGTAATAAAAGATGCAACCTATGCTTGAAAGAGAAACTGTTTATTATCTACCGTCCAGACCTGTCATCCCTCAACAAGCGCAGCGGAATTGTATCAGCATGCCGCCACAGACGGAAACACCTCCTAGGTAACACATGAGCCAATCACCACGCCCCTACGCCAGCCTGTACCCACCCACTCTGTGCCCTATATAAACCATGGTATGTGAATGCTTCCATTAAAATCTCCTGATGATTGAGGGAACCCCTCATGAAACAGGCCTGTAGAGATGAAGTAGTCTTGTGATTTTTTTCCCCACACATACACATACATATATATATATATATATATATATATATATATATATATATATATATATATATATATATATATATATATATACATACATGCATATATGTATGTATATATACATACATATATGTTTGTATGTGTGTATGTATATATATATATATATATATATATATATATATATATATATATATATGCATATATGTATGTATATATACATACATATATGTTTGTATGTGTGTATATACATCCATACATCCATACATATATACACATATATACATATATATATATATATACATACATATATACACATATATACATACATACATATACACTGTATACATCCATATATACATACATGTATATATATTGTATACATACATACATACATACATACATACATATACATACATATTTACATATTTACATACATACATACATACATACATACATACATACATACATACATACATACATATACATATATATATATATATATATATATATATATATATATATATATATATATATATATATGTATATACACATACATATTGTATATACATACAAACAGAGGAAGGTTACCATTGATCTTTGACTTGTGTTTTTCAAGTAGGTTCTTAAAAACAGCGACACCTTCCTGCCTTATAAAGGATCTTTGACTTGCGTTTTACTTCTGCGTTCTTAAAAACAGTGTCAAGCTCCTGTTATATAAATGATCTTTGACTTGTTTTTTAATTAGGTTATCAAAAACAGCATCAAGTTCTCGTCATATAAATGATCTTTGACTTGTGTTTTTGAAGTAGGTCCTGAAAAACAACATCAAGTTCTTGTCATATAAATGATATTTGACTTGTGTTTTTAAAGTAGGTCCTTAAAACAGCATCAAGGTCTTGTCATATCAAGGATCTTTGACTTGTTTTTTTCAAGTAGGTTCTTAAAAACAACATCAAGTTCCTGTCATTTAAATGATCTTTGAATTGTGTTTTTCCAAGGCGGTCCCTAAAAACAGCAACACGTTCTGTCATATAAATGATCTTTGACTTGTGTTTTTGCTGTAGTATACGTCCTTAAAAACAGCAACGCGTTCCTGTCATATCAAGGATCTTTGACTTGTGTTTTTGCTGTGGGTTTTATATAAATTATCTTTGACTTGTGTTTTTCCTTAAAAACAGCAACGAGCTCCTGCCATATATAAATGATCTTTGACAAGCATTTTTGCAGTGGTTCCTAAAAACAGCAGCACACTCCTGTTGTATCAAGAATCTTTGACCAACATTTTTGCAGTAGGTCCTGTCATCAAAAGGATCTATGACTGGTGTTTTTGAAGTCTTAAAAACAGCAGCACGCTCCTGTTGTATAAACAATCTTTGACTAGTATTTCTCCAGCGGTTTTTAAAACCAGCAGCACGCACCTGTCATAATAAGGATCTTTGACTGGCTTTTTTAAGTATGTTCTTCAAAAATAGCAAAATGCTCTTATCATATAAATGATCTTTGACCAGGGTTTTTGCACTCTATCATTAAAAACAGCAGAATGCTCCTGCAATATAAAAGGATTTTTGACGTTTTAGCTGTGCATATATATACATATAAAGGATCTTTGACCACTGTTTTTGCAGTGGTTCTTAAAAGCAGCTACACACTCCTGTCATACAAAGGATCTTTGACCACTGTTTTTGCAGTGGTTCTTAAAAGCAGCTACACACTACTATCATATTAAATGATCTTTGACCACTGTTTGTGCAGTGGTTCTTAAAAGCAGCTACACACTCTTGTCATATAAAGGATCTTTGACCCCTGTTTTTGCAGTGGTTCTTAAAAGCAGCTACACACTCCTGTCATATTAAATGATCTTTGACCACTGTTTGTGCAGTGGTTCTTAAAAGCAGCTACACACTCCTGTCATATAAAGGATTTTTGACCACTGTTTTTGCAGTGGTTCTTAAAAGCAGCTACACACTACTATCATATTAAATGATCTTTGACCACTGTTTGTGCAGTGGTTCTTAAAAGCAGCTACACACTCTTGTCATATAAAGGATCTTTGACCCCTGTTTTTGCAGTGGTTCTTAAAAGCAGCTACACACTCCTGTCATATTAAATGATCTTTGACCACTGTTTGTGCAGTGGTTCTTAAAAGCAGCTACACACTCCTGTCATATAAAGGATTTTTGACCACTGTTTTTGCAGTGGTTCTTAAAAGCAGTTACACACTCCTGTCATATAAAGGATCTTTGACCACTGTTTTTGCAGTGGTTCTTAAAAGCAGCTACACACTGCTGTCATATTAAATGATATTTGACCACTGTTTGTGCAGTGGTTCTTAAAAGCAGCTACACACTCTTGTCATGTAAAGGATCTTTGACCACTGTTTTTTGCAGTGGTTCTTGAAAGCAGCTACACACTCCTGTCATATAAAGGATCTTTGACCACTGTTTTTGCAGTGGTTCTTAAAAGCAGATACACAATCCTGTCATATAAAGGATCTTTGACCACTGTTTTTGCAGTGGTTCTTAAAAGCAGCTACACACTCCTGTCATATAAAGGATCTTTGACCACTGTTTTTGCAGTGGTTCTTAAAAGCAGCTACACACTCCTGTCATATAAAGGATCTTAGACGTTTTAACAGTACGTCCTTAAAATCATGAAAATGCTCCTGTCATATAAAGGATCTTTGACCAGTGTTTTTGTAGTCGGTCATTACAAACAAAAGCACGCTCCTGTGGTATTAAAAAATAAAATGGATAGATGGATAGACTTGCATTTTTGCAAAGCAGTCCTGTTATATAGAGGATCTTTGACTTGTGTGTTTGCAGTGAGGACCAGAAAGGATCTCTGATGGGTTTTTAAGTCGATCCTTAAAAACAGCAGGACACTTGTGTCATCTATGAAAAACCTTTGACGAGTGTTTTTGCAGCGCTTCTTAAAAACAGCAGAGCACTCCTGTCATATAGAGGATCTCTGACTAGCGTGTTCGCAGCAGGAACCATAGAGGATCTTTGACGGGATTTCCAAGCAGGACAGCAGCGCGCTCCTGTCATATAAAGGATCTTTGACCTGCAGTAAAACAGCATGTAGTACATTTGATCTCTGAGTGGGGTTTTTGCAGACAACAGAGCATTGCTGTCACATAGAGGATCTTTGACAAGGCAGTCCTGCTGAAAGTGTAAAGTCAGATAAAAAGCTTTGTAGAAATGTCACAATGTGGCGTAAAAAAGGAGGATTTTATATGCTGAGCTCCTTATAGAAATCCTCCTGACTGTGTGTGTGTGTGTGTGTGTGTGTGTGTGTGTGTGTGTGTGTGTGTGTGTGTGTGTGTGTGTGTGTGTGCGTCTTCCTTTCCCGCTGCAGCAGCAACACCTTCCGGATGAAAGGAGACAAGATTCCACTGCTATTTTTAATCTTTCCTTCATAATACGATTAAAGTTCCACTCGTACTACGTCTCAGCATGGAAATGTATGGAGAGGATTTGGATGTACTTTAGAGTAGTCAGTGTACAGCATGTGGAGCATGATTTATTTACTATGCTTAAGGTATTAAGGCTTAATTAAGGTATGTCGGAAAAAAAAAAATTGTCGTGATTCTTGCCCGTTTATTATGTCTTGTTTACTTTGTTAATTCATGCAAAAGGTGCATGGCACTTTTGAATTGTCCATCTCATTGTTTGAATTGTAGAAGTCAATGACTTTCCTTTCACCCTTCGACCACATGGTGTCAAACTCAAGGCCAAGGGGCCGAATTTGGTCTGACACATTTTTTTTTATTCGCCCCGCCACACCATTTTATGTGGTTTGCCCTATAATTTAATTCTGGCCTGTCCCATAATAGAATTTTGGTTGGGAAATGACCAAATTTCAATGTCAAATCAACGTCAGAACATAACATTGATTAAACGTCGTCAAAAAAGTATGTTTTTTAAACGTTGTATTTGCATTGTAGAACATTAGTTGGGAAATTACCAAATTTCAATGTCAAATCAACGTCAGAACCCAACATTGATTAAACGTCGTCAAATACCACGTTTTTTTCAACGTTGTATTTGTGTTGTAGAATATTGGTTGGGAAATGACCAAATTTCAATGTTAAATCAACGTCAGAACGCAACATTGATTAAACGTCGTCAAAAAGCATGTTGTTTCAACGTTGTATTTGTGTTGTAGAATATTGGTTGGGAAATGACCAAATTTCAATGTTAAATCAACGTCAGAACGCAACATTGATTAAACGTCGTCAAAAAGTATGTTGTTTCAACGTTGTATTTGTGTTGTAGAATATTGGTTGAGAAATGACCAAATTTCAACGGTCAAATTAACGTCAGAACCCAACATTGATTGAACGTCGTCAAAAAGCATGTTGTTTATATTGGTTGGGAAATGACCAAAATTCTACGTTAAATCAATGTCGTCAAAAAGCATGTTGTTTCAATGTTGTATTTGTATTGTAGAATATTGGTTGGGAAATGACCAAATTTCAATGTCAAATCAACGTCAGAACCCAACATTAATTCAACGTCGTCAAAAACCACGTTTTTTCAATGTTGTATTTGTGTGGTAGAATATTGGTTGGAAAATTACCAAATTTCGACGGTCAAATCAACGTCAGAACCCGACATTGATTAAACGTCATCAAAAAACACGTTTTTTTCAATGTTGTATTTGTGTGGTAGAATATTGGTTGGGAAATTACCAAATTTCAATGTTAATTCAACGTCAGAACGCAACATAGATTAAACGTCGTCAAAAAGCATGTTGTTTCAACGTTGTATTTGTGTTGTAGAATATTGGTTGAGAAATGACCAAATTTCAACAGTCAAATTAACGTCAGAACCCAACATTGATTAAACGTCATCAAAAAACACATTCTTTCAATGTTGTATTTGTGTGGTAGAATATTGGTTGGGAAATTACCAAATTTCAATGTTAAATCAACGTCAGAACGCAACATAGATTAAACGTCATCAAAAAGTATGTTGTTTCACCGTTGTATTTGTGTTGTAGAATATTGGTTGGGAAATTACCAAATTTCAATGTTAAATTAACGTCAGAACCCAACATTGATTAAACGTCATCAAAAAACACATTTTTTCAATGTTGTATTTGTGTGGTAGAATATTGGTTGGAAAATGACCAAATTTCAATGTTAAATCAACGTCAGAACCCAACATTGATTAAACGTCATCAAATACCACGTTGTTTCAACGTTGTATTTGTGTTGTAGAATATTGGTTGGGAAATGACCAAATTTCAATGTTAAATCAACGTCAGAACCCAACATTGATTGAACGTCGTCAAAAAGCATGTTGTTTCAATGTTGTTTATATTGGTTGGGAAATGACCAAAATTCTACGTTAAATCAATGTCGTCAAAAAGCATGTTGTTTCAATGTTGTATTTGTGTTGTTGAATATTGGTTGGGAAATGACCAAATTTCAATGTCAAATCAACGTCAGAACCCAACATTAATTCAACGTCGTCAAAAACCACGTTTTTTCAATGTTGTATTTGTGTTGTAGAATATTGGTTGGAAAATTACCAAATTTCAACGGTCAAATCAACGGCAGAACCCAACATTGATTAAACGTCATCAAAAACCAAGTTTTTTCAATGTTGTATTTGTGTGGTAGAATATTTGTTGGGAAATGACCACATTTCAATGTTAATTCCACGTCAGAACGCAAAATTGCTTAAACGTAGTCAAAAAGTATGTTGTTTGAACGTTGTATTTGTGTTGTAGAATATTGGTTGAGAAATGACCAAATTTCAACGGTCAAATCAACGTCAGAACCCGACATTGATTGAACGTCGTCAAAAAGCATGTTGTTTCAATGTTGTTTATATTGGTTGGGAAATGACCAAAATTCTACGTTAAATCAATGTCGTCAAAAAGCATGTTGTTTCAACGTTGTATTTGTGTTGTTGAATATTGGTTGGGAAATGACCAACTTTCAATGTCAAATCAACGTCAGAACCCAACATTAATTCAACGTCGTCAAAAAACACGTTTTTTCAATGTTGTATTTGAGTTGTAGAATATTGGTTGGAAAATTACCAAATTTCAACGGTCAAATCAACGGCAGAACCCAACATTGATTAAACGTCATCAAAAACCAAGTTTTTTCAATGTTGTATTTGTGTGGTAGAATATTTGTTGGGAAATGACCACATTTCAATGTTAATTCAACGTCAGAACGCAAAATTGCCTAAACGTAGTCAAAAAGTATGTTGTTTCAACGTTGTATTTGTGTTGTAGAATATTGGTTGAGAAATGACCAAATTTCAACGGTCAAATCAACGTCAGAACCCGACATTGATTGAACGTCGTCAAAAAGCATGTTGTTTCAACGTTGTTTATATTGGTTGGGAAATGACCAAATTCTACGTTAAATCAATGTTGTCAAAAAGCATGTTGTTTCAATGTTGTATTTGTGTTGTTGAATATTGGTTGGGAAATGACCAAATTTCAATGTCAAATCAACGTCAGAACACAATATTAATCAAACGCCGTCAAAAACCACGTTTTTTCAATGTTGTATTTGTGTGGTAGAATATTGGTTGGAAAATTACCAAATTTCGACGGTCAAATCAACGTCAGAACCCGACATTGATTAAAGGTCGTCAAAAAGCATGTTGTTTCAACGTTGTATTTGTGTTGTAGAATATTGGTTGGAAAATGACCAAATTTCAATGTTAAATCAACGTCAGAACCCAACATTGATTAAACGTCATCAAATACCACGTTGTTTCAACGTTGTATTTGTGTTGTAGAATATTGGTTGGGAAATGACCAAATTTCAATGTTAAATCAACGTCAGAACCCAACATTGATTAAACGTCGTCAAAAAGCATGTTGTTTCAACGTTGTATTTGTGTTGTAGAATATTGGTTGAGAAATGACCAAATTTCAACGGTCAAATTAACGTCAGAACCCAACATTGATTGAACGTCGTCAAAAAGCATGTTGTTTCAATGTTGTTTATATTGGTTGGGAAATGACCAAAATTCTACGTTAAATCAATGTCGTCAAAAAGCATGTTGTTTCAATGTTGTATTTGTGTTGTAGAATATTGGTTGGAAAATGACCAAATTTCAATGTTAAATCAACGTCAGAACCCAACATTGATTAAACGTCATCAAATACCACGTTGTTTCAACGTTGTATTTGTGTTGTAGAATATTGGTTGGAAAATTACCAAATTTCAACGGTCAAATCAACGGCAGAACCCAACATTGATTAAACGTCATCAAAAAACAAGTTTTTTCAATGTTGTATTTGTATGGTAGAATATTGGTTGGGAAATTACCAAATTTCAATGTTAATTCAACGTCAGAACGCAACATAGATTAAACGTCGTCAAAAAGTATGTTGTTTCAACGTTGTATTTGTGTTGTAGAATATTGGTTGAGAAATGACCAAATTTCAACGGTCAAATTAACGTCAGAACCCAACATTGATTGAACGCCGTCAAAAAGCATGTTGTTTCAACGTTGTTTATATTGGTTGGGAAATGACCAAAATTCTACGTTAAATCAATGTTGTCAAAAAGCATGTTGTTTCAATGTTGTATTTGTGTTGTTGAATATTGGTTGGGAAATGACCAAATTTCAATGTCAAATCAACGTCAGAACCCAACATTAATTCAAGGTCGTCAAAAAGTATGTTGCTTCAATGTTGTATTTGTGTTGTAGAATATTGGTTGGGAAATGACCAAATTTCAATGTCAAATCAACGTCAAAACCCAACATTGATTAAAGGTCGTCAAAAAGTATGTTGTTTCAACGTTGTATTTGTGTTGTAGAATATTGGTTGAGAAATGACCAAATGTCAATGTTAAATCAACGTCAGAACGCAACATTGATTAAACATCGTCAAAAAGTATGTTGTTTCAACTGTTGTATTTGTGTTGTAGAATATTGGTTGGAAAATTACCAAATTTCAATGTCAAATCAACATCAGAACCCAACATTGATTAAACGTCGTCAAAAACACGTTTTTTCAATGTTGTATTTGTGTGGTAGAATATTGGTTGGGAAATGACCAAATTTCAATGTTAAATCAACGTCAGAACCCAACATTGATTAAACGTCGTCAAATACCACGTTTTTTTCAACGTTGTATTTGTGTTATAGAATAGTGGTTGGGAAATGACAAAATTTCATTGTTAATTCAACGTCAGAACACAACATGGATTAAACGTGGTCAAAAAGTATGTTGTTTCAACGTTGTATTTGTGTTGTTGAATATTGGTTGAGAAATGACCAAATTTCAACGGTCAAATTAACGTCAGAACCCAACATTGATTGAACGTCGTCAAAAAGCATGTTGTTTCAACGTTGTTTATATTGGTTGGGAAATGACCAAAATTGTACGTTAAATCAATGTCGTCAAAAAGCATGTTGTTTCAATGTTGTATTTGTGTTGTAGAATATTGGTTGAGAAATGACCAAATTTCAACGGTCAAATTAACGTCAGAACCCAACATTGATTGAACGTCGTCAAAAAGCATGTTGTTTCAATGTTGTTTATATTGGTTGGGAAATGACCAAAATTCTACGTTAAATCAATGTCGTCAAAAAGCATGTTGTTTCAATGTTGTATTTGTGTTGTTGAATATTGGTTGGGAAATGACCAAATTTCAATGTCAAATCAACGTCAGAACCCAACATTAATTCAACGTCGTCAAAAACCACGTTTTTTCAATGTTGTATTTGTGTTGTAGAATATTGTTTGGAAAATTACCAAATTTCAACGGTCAAATCAACGGCAGAACCCAACATTGATTAAACGTCATCAAAAACCACGTTTTTTCAATGTTGTATTTGTGTGGTAGAATATTTGTTGGGAAATGACCACATTTCAATGTTAATTCAACGTCAGAACGCAAAATTGCTTAAACGTAGTCAAAAAGTATGTTGTTTCAACGTTGTATTTGTGTTGTAGAATATTGGTTGAGAAATGACCAAATTTCAACGGTCAAATCAACGTCAGAACCCGACATTGATTGAACGTCGTCAAAAAGCATGTTGTTTCAACGTTGTTTATATTGGTTGGGAAATGACCAAATTCTACGTTAAATCAATGTCGTCAAAAAGCATGTTGTTTCAATGTTGTATTTGTGTTGTTGAATATTGGTTGGGAAATGACCAAATTTCAATGTCAAATCAACGTCAGAACACAATATTAATTAAACGCCGTCAAAAACCACGTTTTTTCAATGTTGTATTTGTGTGGTAGAATATTGGTTGGAAAATTACCAAATTTCGACGGTCAAATCAACGTCAGAACCCGACATTGATTAAAGGTCGTCAAAAAGCATGTTGTTTCAACGTTGTATTTGTGTTGTAGAATATTGGTTGGAAAATGACCAAATTTCAATGTTAAATCAACGTCAGAACCCAACATTGATTAAACGTCATCAAATACCACGTTGTTTCAACGTTGTATTTGTGTTTGTTGAATCAACGTCAGAACACAACATGGATTAAACGTGGTCAAAAAGTATGTTGTTTCAACGTTGTATTTGTGTTGTTGAATATTGGTTGAGAAATGACCAAATTTCAACGGTCAAATTAACGTCAGAACCCAACATTGATTGAACGTCGTCAAAAAGCATGTTGTTTCAACGTTGTTTATATTGGTTGGGAAATGACCAAAATTCTACGTTAAATCAATGTCGTCAAAAAGCATGTTGTTTCAATGTTGTATTTGTGTTGTTGAATATTGGTCGGGAAATGACCAAATTTCAATGTCAAATCAACGTCAGAACCCAACATTAATTCAAGGTCGTCAAAAACCACGTTTTTTCAATGTTGTATTTGTGTTGTAGAATATTGGTTGGAAAATGACTAAATTTCAACGGTCAAATCAACGTCAGAACCCAACATTGATTAAACGTCATCAAAAAACATGTTTTTTCAATGTTGTATTTGTGTGGTAGAATATTGGTTGGGAAATTACCAAATTTCAATGTTAATTCAACGTCAGAACGCAACATAGATTAAACGTCGTCAAAAAGCATGTTGTTTCAACGTTGTATTTGTGTTGTAGAATATTGGTTGAGAAATGACCAAATTTCAACGGTCAAATTAATGTCAGAACCCAACAATGATTGAACGTCGTCAAAAAGCATGTTGTTTCAACGTTTTTTATATTGGTTGGGAAATGACCAAAATTCTACGTTAAATCAATGTTGTCAAAAAGCATGTTGTTTCAATTTTGTATTTGTGTTGTTGAATATTGGTTGGGAAATGACCAAATTTCAATGTCAAATCAACATCAGAACACAACATTAATTAAACGCCGTCAAAAACCAAGTTTTTTCAATGTTGTATTTGTGTGGTAGAATATTGGTTGGAAAATGACTAAATTTTGACGGTCAAATCAACGTCAGAACCCGACATTGATTAAAGGTCGTCAAAAAGCATGTTGTTTCAACGTTGTATTTGTGTTGTAGAATATTGGTTGGAAAATGACCAAATTTCAATGTTAAATCAACGTCAGAACCCAACATTGATTAAACGTCATCAAATACCACGTTGTTTCAACGTTGTATTTGTGTTTGTTAAATCAACGTCAGAACACAACATGGATTAAACGTGGTCAAAAAGTATGTTGTTTCAACGTTGTATTTGTGTTGTTGAATATTGGTTGAGAAATGACCAAATTTCAACGGTCAAATTAACGTCAGAACCCAACATTGATTGAACGTCGTCAAAAAGCATGTTGTTTCAACGTTGTTTATATTGGTTGGGAAATGACCAAAATTCTACGTTAAATCAATGTCGTCAAAAAGCATGTTGTTTCAATGTTGTATTTGTGTTGTTGAATATTGGTTGGGAAATGACCAAATTTCAATGTCAAATCAACGTCAGAACCCAACATTAATTCAAGGTCGTCAAAAACCACGTTTTTTCAATGTTGTATTTGTGTTGTAGAATATTGGTTGGAAAATGACTAAATTTCAACGGTCAAATCAACGTCAGAACCCAACATTGATTAAACGTCATCAAAAAACATGTTTTTTCAATGTTGTATTTGTGTGGTAGAATATTGGTTGGGAAATTACCAAATTTCAATGTTAATTCAACGTCAGAACGCAACATAGATTAAACGTCGTCAAAAAGCATGTTGTTTCAACGTTGTATTTGTGTTGTAGAATATTGGTTGAGAAATGACCAAATTTCAACGGTCAAATTAATGTCAGAACCCAACAATGATTGAACGTCGTCAAAAAGCATGTTGTTTCAACGTTTTTATATTGGTTGGGAAATGACCAAAATTCTACGTTAAATCAATGTTGTCAAAAAGCATGTTGTTTCAATTTTGTATTTGTGTTGTTGAATATTGGTTGGGAAATGACCAAATTTCAATGTCAAATCAACATCAGAACACAACATTAATTAAACGCCGTCAAAAACCAAGTTTTTTCAATGTTGTATTTGTGTGGTAGAATATTGGTTGGAAAATGACTAAATTTTGACGGTCAAATCAACGTCAGAACCCGACATTGATTAAAGGTCGTCAAAAAGCATGTTGTTTCAACGTTGTATTTGTGTTGTAGAATATTGGTTGGAAAATTACCAAATTTCGACGGTCAAATCAACGTCAGAACCCGACATTGATTAAAGGTCGTCAAAAAGCATGTTGTTTCAACGTTGTATTTGTGTTGTAGAATATTGGTTGGAAAATGACCAAATTTCAATGTTAAATCAACGTCAGAACCCAACATTGATTAAACGTCATCAAATACCACGTTGTTTCAACGTTGTATTTGTGTTGTAGAATATTGGTTGGGAAATGACCAAATTTCAATGTTAAATCAACGTCAGAACCCAACATTGATTAAACGTCGTCAAAAAGCATGTTGTTTCAACGTTGTATTTGTGTTGTAGAATATTGGTTGGGAAATGACCACATTTCAATGGTCAAATCAACGTCAGAACCCAACATTGATTAAACGTCATCAAATACCACGTTGTTTCAACGTTGTATTTGTGTTGTAGAATATTGGTTGGGAAATGACCAAATTTCAATGTTAAATCAACGTCAGAACCCAACATTGATTAAACGTCGTCAAAAAGCATGTTGTTTCAACGTTGTATTTGTGTTGTAGGATATTGGTTGGGAAATGACCAAAATTCAACGGTCAAATCAACATCAGAACTTGACATTGATTAAACGTTGTTTCAATGTTGTTTATATTGGTTGGAAAATGACCAAATTTCAAAGGTCAAATCAACGTCAGAACCCAACATTGATTAAACGTGGTCAAAAAGCATGTTGTTTCAACGTTATGTTTGAGTGACTCAGCGTCAGGACCTAATCCAACAAGTCCTCATCGTTGTTTCAATGTCTTGTGCCTGCTGGGTTAGAACTAAAGAATCTGGGAGGACACTTCCGAGATAAAGGGAAGGTGCCAATCTCTGTTTTGTCTATTTCCCGCCCTTCTTCTGCCATTCAAAGGCAGAGTGCTGCAGGTCCTTGTCCACCAGGTGGCAGTCAAAGTCTCCCTCTGACCCCACGCACATGTCCGGGGTGTGACGGGTGACTGACACGTGCAGAGTCATAACAGCTGATGAGATTCATGAAGGCCAAACACTCACCTTGGAAGTGGCCGACGGGGACAACAAGTTGTTGCCGATGTGATCATGTTGAAGGACGAGTTGCAGACGTCATGCCTGACGAGGGTGCACAGTTGGTGTGGAGGAGCGTCTCCCGCCTCCGCTCGTGGACGGCAGCCACAGATGAGACGTCGGCGCATGCAGGGACGACGAGATAAAACACAAAAAAAGACAACAGCTGCTCAGTCTTTGTCAATTCTAACGTCGTCGTGCACAACACGGATGGACGCAAACCACAAATGGCAATCTGGATAGAAATCGATTTTTTAGCACCCGAAAAAGAAGGAAAAAACTGTATAAATAATAATAATAATAATAATGAATGTTTTTGATCCAAAAATCGATTCTTGAAAAATAAATACTAATTGCCAAATCAAAAAAAAAAAAAAAAAAATTCTTCTTTTTATTGATTTTTGAACATTAGAAATCAATTTACAATCAAATGGCAATCTGAATATAAATCGATTTTTTAGCACCCGAAAAAGAAAAAAAACTGTTTAAATAATAATAATAATAATGATGAATGTTTTTGATCCAAATATCGATTAATAAAAATAAATACTAATTGCCAAATTAAACAACAACAACAACAACAAAAAAACTGTATAAATGATAATAATAATAATAATAATAATAATAATGATGAATGTTTTTGATCCAAAAATCGATTCTTAAAAAATAAATACTAATTGCCAAATTAAAGAGAAAAAAAAAAAAATAAAATATAAAAAATTTTTAAATTGATTTTTGAAAATTATAAATCAATTTACAATCAAATGGCAATCTGGATATGAATCGATTTTTTAGCACCCGAAAAAGAAGAAAAAAACTATATTAATAATAATAATAATAATAATATTGAATGTTTTTGATCCAAAAATCGATTCTTGAAAAATAAATACTAATTGCCAAATCAATTTTTCTTTTAATTGATTTTTGATTTTTGAACATTAGAAATCAATTTACAATCAAATGGCAATCTGAATATAAATCGATTTTTAGCACCCGAAAAAGAAAAAAAAACCTGTTTAAATAATAATAATAATAATGATGCATGTTTTTCATCCAAAAATCAATTCTTAAAGAATAAATACTAATTGCCAAATTAAACAACAACAACAAAACTATATAAATAATAATAATAATAATAATAATGATGATGAATGTTTTTGATCCAAAAATCGATTCTTACAAAATAAATACTAATTGCCAAATTAAACAAAAAAAAACAATTTTTAAAAAAATTTGTTTTTATGTTTGTATTGATTTTTGAAAATTATAAATCAATTTACAATCAAAGGGCAATCTGGATATGAATCGATTTTTTAGCACCCGAAAAAGAAGAAAAAAACTGTATTAATAATAATAATAATATTGAATGTTTTTGATCCAAAAATCGATTCTTGAAAAATAAATACTAATTGCCAAATCAAAAAAAAAAAATTTTTTTTCTTTTAATTGATTTTTGAACATTAGAAATCAATTTACAATCAAATGGCAATCTGAATATAAATCGATTTTTAGCACCCGAAAAAGAAAAAAAAACCTGTTTAAATAATAATAATAATAATGATGCATGTTTTTGATCCAAAAATCAATTCTTAAAGAATAAATACTAATTGCCAAATTAAACAACAACAACAAAACTATATAAATAATAATAATAATAATAATAATGATGATGAATGTTTTTGATCCAAAAATCGATTCTTACAAAATAAATACTAATTGCCAAATTAAACAAAAAAAAAACAAATTTTTTAAAAATTTGTTTTTATGTTTGTATTGATTTTTGAAAATTATAAATCAATTTACAATCAAAGGGCAATCTGGATATGGATCAATTTTTTAGCACCCGAAAAAAAAACAAAAAAAAAACTGTTTAAATAATAATAATAATGAAGAATGTTTTTGATCCAAATATCGATTCTTAAAAAATAAATACTAATTGCCAAATTAAAGAGAAAAAAACAAATAAAATATAATTTTTTTTAAATTGATTTTTGAAAATTATGAATCAATTTACAATCAAATGGCAATCTGGATATAAATCGATTTTTCAGCACCCGAAAAAGAAGAAAAAAACTGTATTAATAATAATAATAATAATAATATTGAATGTTTTTGATTCAAAAATAGATTCTTCAAAAATAAATACTAATTGCCAAATCACAAAAAACAAAACCTTTTTTTTTTCTTTTAATTGATTTTTGAACATTAGAAATCAATTTACAATCAAATGGCAATCTGAATATAAATCGATTTTTAGCACCCGAAAGAGAAAAAAAACCTGTTTAAATAATGATAATAATATTGATGCATGTTTTTGATCCAAAAATCAATTCTTAAAGAATAAATACTAATTGCCAAATTAAACAACAACAACAACAACAAAACTGTATAAATAATAATAATAATAATAATAATGATGATGAATGTTTTTGATCCAAAAATCGATTCTTAAAAAATAAATACTAATTGCCAAATTAAACAAAAAAAAACAATTTTTTTTTTAATTTGTTTTTATTTTTGTATTGATTTTTGAAAATTATAAATCAATTTACAATCAAATGGCAATCTGGATATAAATCGATTTTTTAGCACCCGAAAAAGAAGAAAAAAACTGTATTAATAATAATAATAATAATAATAATAATATTGAATGTTTTTGATCCAAAAATTGATTCTTAAAAAATAAATACTAATTGCCAAATAAAATAAAAAATCAAAAAATCAAAATTTTTTTTCTTTTAATTGATTTTTGAACATTAGAAATCAATTTACAATCAAATGGCAATCTGGATATAAATCGATTTCTTAGCACCCGAAAAAGAAGAAAAAAACTGGATTAATAATAATAATAATAATAATATTGAATGTTTTTGATCCAAAAATCGATTCTTAAAAAATAAATACTAATTGCCAAATCAAAAAACAAAAAAAACACTTTTTTTTTTCTTTTAATTGATTTTTGAACATTAGAAATCAATTTACAGTCAAATGGCAATCTGAATATAAATCGATTTTTGGCACCCGAAAAAAAAAAAAAAAGTTTAAATGATAATAATAATAATGATGAAAGTTTTTGATCCAAATATCGATTCTTAAAAATAAATATTAATTGTCAAATTAAACAACAACAACAACAACAACAACAAAAAAAAAAACCGGTATAAATGATAATAATAATAATGATGAATGTTTTTGATCCAAAAATCGATTCTTAAAAATAAATATTAATTGTCAAATTAAACAACAACAACAACAAAAACGGTATAAATGATAATAATAATAATAATAATAATAATAATAATAATGATGAATGTTTTTGATCCAAAAATCGATTCTTAAAAAATAAATACTAATTGCCAAATTAAAGAGAAAAAAAACAAAAAATATATAATTTTTTTTTTAATTGATTTTTGAAAATGATAAATCATTTTACAATCAAATGGCAATCTGGACATAAATCGACTTTTTAACACCCGAAAACAAAACAAAACCTGTATAAATAATAATAATAATAATAATAATGATGAATGTTTTTGATTCAAAAATCAATTCTTGAAGAATAAATACTAATTGCCAAATTAAACAACAACAACAACAAAACTGTATAAATAATAATAATAATAATAATAATAATAATAATAATAATAATAATAATGATGAATGTTTTTGATCCAAAAATCGATTCTTAAAAAATAAATACTAATTGCCAAATTAAACAAAAAAAACATTTTTAAAATTTTTGTTAATTGATTTTTGAACATTAGAAATCAATTTACAATCAAATGGCAATCTGAATATAAATCGATTTTTTAGCACCCAAAAAAGAAAAAAAAACGGTTTAAATAATAATAATAATAATGATGATGAATGTTTTTGATCCAAAAATCGATTCTTAAAAATAAATACTAATTGCCAAATTAAACAAAAAAAAACAAAACATAAAAAAACCTCAAAAAATAAATATCAGAAAATAAAATAACAATGAATAAATCAACCATTCAGGCATTTTTACTGCTCAGTTTGCAACACACTGATCTAATCTGATGTGCCCAAGCCAGATACCTGACATCTTTTCTGGGATTCTAGTTCATTAATGTCGGGGCTCAGGCTTTGAGCTGAGGCAACCTTCATTATCGAATGAAGGTGTGGGGGGTATCTGGGTTGGGGGGGAGGGGATTCTGGGTATTTGTTCTGTTGTGTTTATGTTGTGTTACGGTGCGGATGTTCTCCCGAAATGTGTTTGTCATTCATGTTTGGTGTGGGTTCACAGTGTGGCGCATATTTGTAACAGTGTTAAAGTTGTTTATACGGCCACCCTCAGTGTGACCTGTATGGCTGTTGACCAAGTATGCCTTGCATTCACTTGTGTGTGTGAAACGCCGTAGATATTATGTGACTGGGCCGGCATGCAAAGACAGTGCCTTTAAGGCACGCCCCCAATATTGTTGTCCGGGTGGAAATCGGGAGAAATTCGTGAGAATGGTTGCCCCGGGAGATTTTCGGGAGGGGCACTGAAATGGGGAGTGTTGGCAAGTATGAGTATTAGCAGTGAATGTGGTATATAATAACAGTATATAACAGTGTATATAACAGCTGTATAATACCAGCGGGCCAACTCTCGGCAAGTGTTCATGTTTATTATTGTTTTCCAGCATGATGACCCTCCAAAATAAAAGCTAAATAATACATTGCAAGAATGGTTTAGAATCGCGAATTGTGTTGAATCCAGAATTGATTCTGAGTTGGGTGCCCAAAGAGTCACGCCCTTGATGGTGTTCATGTTTATTACTGTTTACAGCATGCTGACCCTCCAAAATAAAAGCTAAATAATACATTGGGAGAATCAATTAAAATCGAGAATTGTGTTGAATTGGGAATCGATTCTGAGTCGTGTGCCCAAAGAGTCACGCCCTTAATGGTGTTCATGTTTATTACTGTTTCCAGCATGTTGACCCTCCAAAATAAAAGCTAAATAATACATTGCGAGATGGTGTTGAATCGAGAATCGATTCTAAATCGGGTGCCCAAAAAGTCACACCCTAAATGGGGACTGCCGTCAAGTGTTCATGTTTATTACTGTTTCCAGCATGTTGACCCTCCAAAATAAAAGCTAAATAATACGTTGTGAAAATCAATTACAATCGTGTTGAATTGAGAATCGATTCTGAGTCGGATGCCCGAAGAGTCACGCCCTTAATGGTGTTCACATTTATTACTGTTTCCAGCATGTTGACCCTCCAAAATAAAAGCTATCTAATACATTGCGAGAATGGTTTAAAATCAAGAATTGTGTTGAATCGAGAATTGATTCTGAATCGGAACGAATGGTCGGGTGCCCATAGAGTCACGCCCTTAATAGTGTTCAAGTTTATTACTGTGGCGGTTTCCAGCATGTTGACCCTCCAAAATAAAAGCTAAATAATACATTGGGAGAATCGTTTAAAATTGTGTTGAATGGAGAATCGATTCTGAATCGAGTGCCCAAAGAGTCACGCCCTTAATGGTGACTGCCAGCAAGTGTTCATGTTTATTACTCTTTCCAGCATGTTGACCCTCCAAAATAAAAGCTAAATAATACATTGGGAGAATCAATTAAAATCGAGAATTGTGTTGAATGGAGAATCGCTTCTGAGTCGGGTGCCCAAAGAGTCACGCCCTTGATGGTGTTCACGTTTATTACTGTTTCCAGCATGTTGACCCTCCAAAGTAAAAGCTAAATAATACATTGTGAGAATGGTTTAAAATCGTGTAGAATTGAGGATCGATTCTGAGTCGGGTGCCCAAAGAGTCTCGCTCTTAATGGAGTTCATGTTTATTACTGTTTCCAGCATGTTGACCCTCCAAAATAAAAGCTAAATAATACATTGTGAGAATGGTTTAAAATCGTGTAGAATTGAGGATCGATTCTGAGTCGGGTGCCCAAAGAGTCACGCTCTTAATGGAGTTCATGTTTATTACTGTGGCAGTTTCCAGCATGTTGACCCTCCAAAATAAAAGCTAAATACATTGCGAGAATGGTTTAAAATCGAGAATTGTGTTGAATGGAGAATCGATTCTGAGTCGGCAGCCCAAAGAGTCACGCCCTTAATGGTGTTCAGTTTATTACTGTTTCCAGCATGTTGACCCTCCAAAATAAAAGCTAAATAATACATTACAAGAATGGTTTGAAATCACAAATTGTGTTGAATCCAGAATCGGTTCTGAATCGGGTGCCGAAAGAGTCACGGCCCTTAATGGTGTTCATGTTTATTACTGTTTCCAGCATGTTGACCCTCCAAAATAAAAGCTAAATGCGAAAATCGTTTAAAATCGAGAATTGTGTTGAATCGAGAATCGATTCTAAATCGGGTGCCCAAAAAGTCACACCCTTAATGGGACTGCCAGCAAGTGTTCATGTTTATTACTGTTTCCAGCATGTTGACCCTCCAAAATAAAAGCTAAATAATACATTGCGAGAACGGTTTAAAATCGTGTAGAATTGAGGATTGATTCTGAGTCGGGTGCCCAAAGAGTCTCGCTCTTAATGGTGTTCACGTTTATTACTGTTTCCAGCATGTTGACCCTCCAAAATAAAAGCTAAATAATACATTGCAAGAACGGTTTAAAATCGTGTAGAATTGAGAATCGATTCTGAGTCGGGTGCCAAAGAGTCTCGCCCTTGATGGAGTTCATGTTTATTACTGTTTCCAGCATGTTGACCCTCCAAAATAAAAGCTAAATAATACATTGTGAGAATGGTTTAAAATCGTGTAGAATTGAGGATCGATTCTGAGTCGGGTGCCCAAAGAGTCACGCCCTTGATGGAGTTCATGTTTATTACTGTTTCCAGCATGTTGACCCTCCAAAATAAAAGCTAAATAATACATTACAAGAATGGTTTAAAATCACAAATTGTGTTGAATCCAGAATCGGTTCTGAATCGGGTGCCGAAAGAGTCACGCCCTTAATGGTGTTCATGTTTATTACTGTTTCAGCATGTTGACCCTCCAAAATAAAAGCTAAATGCAAAAATCGTTTAAAATCGAGAATTGTGTTGAATCTAGAATCGATTCTAAATCGGGTGCCCAAAAAGTCACACCCTTAATGGGACTGCCAGCAAGTGTTCATGTTTATTACTGTTTCCAGCATGTTGACCCTCCAAAATAAAAGCTAAGGAATACGTTGTGAAAATCAATTAAAATCGTGTTGAACTGAGAATCGATTCTGAGTCGGGTGCCCAAAGAGTCACGCTCTTAATGGAGTTCATGTTTATTACTGTGGTGGTTTCCAGTATGTTGACCCTCCAAAATAAAAGCTAAATAATACATTGCAAGAATGGTTTAAAATCGAGAATTGTGTTGAATCGAGAATCGATTCTGAGTCGGGTGCCCAAAGAGTCACGCCCTTAATGGTGTTCACGTTTATTACTGTTTCCAGCATGTTGACCCTCCAAAATAAAAGCTAAATAATACATTGCAAGAATGGTTTAAAATTGTGTAGAATTGAGGATCGATTCTGAGTCGGGTGCCCAAAGAGTCTCGCTCTTAATGGAGTTCATGTTTATTACTGTGGCGGTTTCCAGCATGTTGACCCTCCAAAATAAAAGCTAAATAATACATTGCGAGAATGGTTTAAAATCGAGAATTGTGTTGAATGGAGAATCGATTCTGAGTCGGCAGCCCAAAGAGTCACGCCCTTAATGGTGTTCAGTTTATTACTGTTTCCAGCATGTTGACCCTCCAAAATAAAAGCTAAGGAATACGTTGTGAAAATCAATTAAAATCGTGTTGAACTGAGAATCGATTCTGAGTCGGGTGCCCAAAGAGTCACGCTCTTAATGGAGTTCATGTTTATTACTGTGGTGGTTTCCAGTATGTTGACCCTCCAAAATAAAAGCTAAATAATACATTGCAAGAATGGTTTAAAATCGAGAATTGTGTTGAATCGAGAATCGATTCTGAGTCGGGTGCCCAAAGAGTCACGCCCTTAATGGTGTTCACATTTATTACTGTTTCCAGCATGTTGACCCTCCAAAATAAAAGCTAAATAATACATTGCAAGAACGGTTTAAAATCGTGTAAAATTGAGAATCGATTCTGAGTCGGGTGCCCAAAGAGTCTCGCTCTTAATGGTGTTCACGTTTATTACTGTTTCCAGCATGTTGACCCTCCAAAATAAAAGCTAAATAATACATTGTGAGAATGGTTTAAAATCGTGTAGAATTGAGGATCGATTCTGAGTCGGGTGCCCAAAGAGTCACGCCCTTGATGGAGTTCATGTTTATTACTGTTTCCAGCATGTTGACCCTACAAAATAAAAGTTAAATAATACATTGTGAGAATGGTTTAAAATCGTGTAGAATTGAGAATCGATTCTGAGTCGGGTGCCCAGAGAGTCACGCTCTTAATGGAGTTCATGTTTATTACTGTGGCGGTTTCCAGCATGTTGACCCTCCAAAATAAAAGCTAAATAATACATTGCGAGAATGGTTTGAAATCGAGAATTGTGTTGAATGGAGAATCGATTCTGAGTCGGCAGCCCAAAGAGTCACGCCCTTAATGGTGTTCAGTTTATTACTGTTTCCAGCATGTTGACCCTCCAAAATAAAAGCTAAGGAATACGTTGTGAAAATCAATTAAAATCGTGTTGAACTGAGAATCGATTCTGAGTCGGGTGCCCAAAGAGTCACGCTCTTAATGGAGTTCATGTTTATTACTGTGGTGGTTTCCAGTATGTTCACCCTCCAAAATAAAAGCTAAATAATACATTGCAAGAATGGTTTAAAATCGAGAATTGTGTTGAATCGAGAATCGATTCTGAGTCGGGTGCCCAAAGAGTCACGCCCTTAATGGTGTTCACATTTATTACTGTTTCCAGCATGTTGACCCTCCAAAATAAAAGCTAAATAATACATTGCAAGAACGGTTTAAAATCGTGTAAAATTGAGAATCGATTCTGAGTCGGGTGCCCAAAGAGTCTCGCTCTTAATGGTGTTCACGTTTATTACTGTTTCCAGCATGTTGACCCTCCAAAATAAAAGCTAAATAATACATTGCAAGAACGGTTTAAAATCGTGTAAAATTGAGAATCGATTCTGAGTCGGGTGCCCAAAGAGTCACGCCCTTGATGGAGTTCATGTTTATTACTGTTTCCAGCATGTTGACCCTCCAAAATAAAAGTTAAATAATACATTGTGAGAATGGTTTAAAATCGTGTAGAATTGAGAATCGATTCTGAGTCGCGTGCCCAAAGAGTCTCGCTCTTAATGGAGTTCATGTTTATTACTGTGGCGGTTTCCAGCATGTTGACCCTCCAAAATAAAAGCTAAATAATACATTGTGAGAATGGTTTAAAATCGAGAATTGTGTTGAATGGAGACTCGATTCTGAGTCGGGTGCCCAAAGAGTCACACCCTTGATGGTGTTCATGTTTGTTACTGTTTCCAGCATGTTGACCCTCCAAAATAAAAGCTAAATAATACATTACAAGAATGGTTTAAAATCACAAATTGTGTTGAATCCAGAATCAGTTCTGAATCGGGTGCTGAAAGAGTCACGGCCCTTAATGGTGTTCATGTTTATTACTGTTTCCAGCATGTTGACCCTCCAAAATAAAAGCTAAATGCGAAAATCGTTTAAAATCGAGAATTGAAATAAAAACTAAATAATACATTGTGAGAATTGTTTAAAATCGAGACTCTTTGGGCACCCGACCATTCGATCCAATTCAGAATCAATTCTGAATTGGATCGAATGGTCGGGTGCCCAAAGAGTCACGCTCTTAATGGAGTTCATGTTTATTACTTTGGCGGTTTCCAGCATGTTGACCCTCCAAAATAAAAGCTAAATAATACATTGAAAGAATGGTTTAAAATCGAGAATTGTGTTGAATGGGGAATCGATTCTGAGTCGGGTGCCCAAAGAGTCACGCCCTTAATGGTGTTCACGTTTATTACTGTTTCCAGCATGTTGACCTTCCAAAATAAAAGCTAAATAATACATTGCGAGAATGGTTTAAAATCGAGAATTGTGTTGAATGGAGAATCGATTCTGAGTCGGCAGCCCAAAGAGTCACACCCTTAATGGTGTTCACGTTTATTACTGTTTCCAGCATGTTGACCCTCCAAAATAAAAGTTAAATAACACATTGTGAGAATGGTTTAAAATCGTGTAGAATTGAGAATCGATTCTGAGTCGGGTGCCCTTGCGATTTCCAGCATGTTGACCCTCCAAAATAAAAGCTAAATAATACATTGCGAGAATGGTTTAAAATCGAGAATTGTGTTGAATCGAGAATCGATTCTGAGTCGGCAGCCCAAAGAGTCTCGCCCTTAATGGTGTTCACGTTTATTACTGTTTCCAGCATGTTGACCCTCCAAAATAAAAGCTAAATAATACATTGCGAGAATGCTTTAAAATCGTGTAGAATTGAGGATCGATTCTGAGTCCGGTGCCCAAAGAGTCTCGCTCTTAATGGAGTTCATGTTTATTACTGTGGCGGTTTCCAGCATGTTGACCCTCCAAAATAAAAGCTAAATAATACATTGCGAGAATGCTTTAAAATCGTGTAGAATTGAGGATCGATTCTGAGTCCGGTGCCCAAAGAGTCTCGCTCTTAATGGAGTTCATGTTTATTACCAGCATGTTGACCCTCCAAAATAAAAGCTAAATAATACATTGCGAGAATGGTTTAAAATCGAGAATTGTGTTGAATCGAGAATCGATTCTGAGTGGGCAGCCCAAAGAGTCACGCCCTTAATGGTGTTCACGTTTATTACTGTTTCCAGCATGTTGACCCTCCAAAATAAAAGCTAAATAATACATTGCGAGAATGGTTTAAAATCGTGTAGAATTGACAATCGATTCTGAGTCGGGTGCCCAAAGAGTCTCGCTCTTAATGGCGACTGCCAGCAAGTGTTCATGTTTATTACTGTTTCCAGCATGTTGACCCTCCAAAATAAAAGCTAAATAATACATTGGGAGAATCAATTAAAATCGAGAATTGTGTTGAATTGGGAATCGATTGTAAATCGGGTGCCCGTGCCCAAAGAGTCACGCCCTTGATGGTGTTCATGTTTATTACTGTTTCCAGCATGTTGACCCTCCAAAATAAAAGCTAAAGAATATGTTGTGAAAATCAATTAAAATCGTGTTGAATGGAGAATCGATTCTGAGTCGGGTGCCCAAAGAGTCACGTCCTTAATGGTGTTCACGTTTATTACTGTTTCCAGCATGTTGACCCTTCAAAATAAAAGCTAAATAATACATTGCGAGAATCGTTTAAAATGGTGTTGAATCGAGAATTGATTCTAAATCGGGTGCCCAAAAAGTCACACCCTAAATGGGGACTGCCGGCAAGTGTTCATGTTTATAACTGTTTCCAGCATGTTGACCCTCCAAAATAAAAGCTAAAGAATACGTTGTGAAAATCAATTAAAATCGTGTAGAATTGAGAATCGATTCTGAGTCGGGTGCCCAAAGAGTCTCGCTCTTAATGGAGTTCATGTTTATTACTGTGGCAGTTTCCAGCATGTTGACCCTCCAAAATAAAAGCTAAATAATACATTGCGAGAATGGTTTAAAATCGAGAATTGTGTTGAATGGAGAATCGATTCTGAGTCGGCAGCCCAAAGAGTCACGCCCTTAATGGTGTTCAGTTTATTACTGTTTCCAGCATGTTGACCCTCCAAAATAAAAGCTAAATAATACATTGCAAGAACGGTTTAAAATCGTGTAGAATTGAGAATCGATTCTGAGTCGGGTGCCCAAAGAGTCTCGCTCTTAATGGAGTTCATGTTTATTACTGTGGCGGTTTCCAGCATGTTGACCCTCCAAAATAAAAGCTAAATAATACATTGCGAGAATGGTTTAAAATCGAGAATTGTGTTGAATGGAGACTCGATTCTGAGTCGGGTGCCCAAAGAGTCACACCCTTGATGGTGTTCATGTTTGTTACTGTTTCCAGCATGTTGACCCTCCAAAATAAAAGCTAAATAATACATTGCGAGAATGGTTTAAAATCGTGTAGAATTGACAATCGATTCTGAGTCGGGTGCCCAAAGAGTCACGCTCTTAATGGAGATCATGTTTATTACTGTGGCGGTTTCCAGCATGTTGACCCTCCAAAATAAAAGCTAAATAATACATTGCGAGAATGGTTTAAAATCGAGAATTGTGTTGAATCGAGAATCGATTCTGAGTCGGCAGCCCAAAGAGTCACGCCCTTAATGGTGTTCACGTTTATTACTGTTTCCAGCATGTTGACCCTCCAAAATAAAAGTTAAATAATACATTGTGAGAATGGTTTAAAATCGTGTAGAATTGAGAATCGATTCTGAGTCGGGTGCCCAAAGAGTCTCGCTCTTAATGGAGTTCATGTTTATTACTGTGGCGGTTTCCAGCATGTTGACCCTCCAAAATAAAAGCTAAATAATACATTGCGAGAATGCTTTAAAATCGTGTAGAATTGAGGATCGATTCCGAGTCGGGTGCCCAAAGAATCTCGCTCTTAATGGAGATCATGTTTATTACTGTGGCGGTTTCCAGCATGTTGACCCTCCAAAATAAAAGCTAAATAATACATTGCGAGAATGCTTTAAAATCGTGTAGAATTGAGGATCGATTCCGAGTCGGGTGCCCAAAGAATCTCGCTCTTAATGGAGTTCATGTTTATTACTGTGGCGGTTTCCAGCATGTTGACCCTCCAAAATAAAAGCTAAATAATACATTGCGAGAATGGTTTAAAATCGAGAATTGTGTTGAATCGAGAATCGATTCTGAGTCGGCAGCCCAAAGAGTCACGCCCTTAATGGTGTTCACGTTTATTACTGTTTCCAGCATGTTGACCCTCCAAAATAAAAGTTAAATAATACATTGTGAGAATGGTTTAAAATCGTGTAGAATTGAGAATCGATTCTGAGTCGGGTGCCCAAAGAGTCTCGCTCTTAATGGAGTTCATGTTTATTACTGTGGCGGTTTCCAGCATGTTGACCCTCCAAAATAAAAGCTAAATAATACATTGCGAGAATGCTTTAAAATCGTGTAGAATTGAGGATCGATTCCGAGTCGGGTGCCCAAAGAATCTCGCTCTTAATGGAGATCATGTTTATTACTGTGGCGGTTTCCAGCATGTTGACCCTCCAAAATAAAAGCTAAATAATACATTGCGAGAATGCTTTAAAATCGTGTAGAATTGAGGATCGATTCCGAGTCGGGTGCCCAAAGAGTCTCGCTCTTAATGGTGTTCACGTTTATTACTGTTTCCAGCATGTTGACCCTCCAAAATAAAAGCTAAATAATACATTGTGAGAATGGTTTAAAATCGTGTAGAATTGAGAATCGATTCTGAGCCGGGTGCCCAAAGAGTCTCGCTCTTAATGGAGTTCATGTTTATTACTGTGGCGGTTTCCAGCATGTTGACCCTCCAAAATAAAAGCTAAATAATACATTGCAAGAATGGTTTAAAATCGAGAATTGTGTTGAATGGAGAATCGATTCTGAGTCGGGTGCCCAAAGAGTCACGCCCTTAATGGTGTTCACATTTATTACTGTTTCCAGCATGTTGACCCTCCAAAATAAAAGCTAAATAATACATTGCGAGAATGCTTTAAAATCGTGTAGAATTGAGAATCGATTCTGAGTCGGGTGCCCAAAGAGTCTCGCTCTTAATGGAGTTCATGTTTATTACTGTGGCGGTTTCCAGCATGTTGACCCTCCAAAATAAAAGCTAAATAATACATTGCAAGAATGGTTTAAAATCGAGAATTGTGTTGAATGGAGAATCGATTCTGAGTCGGGTGCCCAAAGAGTCACGCCCTTAATGGTGTTCACATTTATTACTGTTTCCAGCATGTTGACCCTCCAAAATAAAAGCTAAATAATACATTGCGAGAATGGTTTAAAATCGTGTAGAATTGAGAATCGATTCTGAGTCGGGTTCCCAAAGAGTCTCGCTCTTAATGGAGTTCATGTTTATTACTGTGGCGGTTTCCAGCATGTTGACCCTCCAAAATAAAAGCTAAATAATACATTGCGAGAATGCTTTAAAATCGTGTAGAATTGAGGATTGATTCTGAGTCGGGTGCCCAAAGAGTCTCACTCTTAATGGTGTTCACGTTTATTACTGTTTCCAGCATGTTGACCCTCCAAAATAAAAGCTAAATAATACATTGCAAGAATGGTTTAAAATCGTGTAGAATTGAGGATCGATTCTGAGTCGGGTGCCCAAAGAGTCATGCCTTTAATGGAGTTCATGTTTATTACTGTTTCCAGCATGTTGACCCTCCAAAATAAAAGCTAAATAATACATTGCGAGAATGGTTTAAAATCGAGAATTGTGTTGAATGGAGAATCGATTCTGAGTCGGCAGCCCAAAGAGTCACGCCCTTAATGGTGTTCACATTTATTACTGTTTCCAGCATGTTGACCCTCCAAAATAAAAGCTAAATAATACATTGCAAGAACGGTTTAAAATCGTGTAGAATTGAGAATCGATTCTGAGTCGGGTGCCCAAAGAGTCTCGCTCTTAATGGAGTTCATGTTTATTACTGTGGCGGTTTCCAGCATGTTGACCCTCCAAAATAAAAGCTAAATAATACATTGCGAGAATGGTTTAAAATCGAGAATTGTGTTGAATGGAGACTCGATTCTGAGTCGGGTGCCCAAAGAGTCACACCCTTGATGGTGTTCATGTTTGTTACTGTTTCCAGCATGTTGACCCTCCAAAATAAAAGCTAAATAATACATTACAAGAATGGTTTAAAATCACAAATTGTGTTGAATCCAGAATCAGTTCTGAATCGGGTGCTGAAAGAGTCACGGCCCTTAATGGTGTTCATGTTTATTACTGTTTCCAGCATGTTGACCCTCCAAAATAAAAGCTAAATGCGAAAATCGTTTAAAATCGAGAATTGAAATAAAAACTAAATAATACATTGTGAGAATTGTTTAAAATCGAGACTCTTTGGGCACCCGACCATTCGATCCAATTCAGAATCAATTCTGAATTGGATCGAATGGTCGGGTGCCCAAAGAGTCACGCTCTTAATGGAGTTCATGTTTATTACTTTGGCGGTTTCCAGCATGTTGACCCTCCAAAATAAAAGCTAAATAATACATTGAAAGAATGGTTTAAAATCGAGAATTGTGTTGAATGGGGAATCGATTCTGAGTCGGGTGCCCAAAGAGTCACGCCCTTAATGGTGTTCACGTTTATTACTGTTTCCAGCATGTTGACCCTCCAAAATAAAAGCTAAATAATACATTGCGAGAATGGTTTAAAATCGAGAATTGTGTTGAATGGAGAATCGATTCTGAGTCGGCAGCCCAAAGAGTCACACCCTTAATGGTGTTCACGTTTATTACTGTTTCCAGCATGTTGACCCTCCAAAATAAAAGCTAAATAATACATTGCGAGAATGGTTTAAAATCGAGAATTGTGTTGAATCGAGAATCGAATCTGAGTCGGGTGCTCAAAGAGTCACGCCCTTAATGGTGTTCACGTTTATTACTGTTTCCAGCATGTTGACCCTCCAAAATAAAAGCTAAATAATACATTGCAAGAATGGTTTAAAATCGAGAATTGTGTTGAATCGAGAATCGAATCTGAGTCGGGTGCCCAAAGAGTCTCGCTCTTAATGGAGTTCATGTATATTACTGTTTCCAGCATGTTGACCCTCCAAAATAAAAGCTAAATAATACATTGCGAGAATGGTTTAAAATCGTGTAGAATTGAGAATCGATTCTGAGTCGGGTGCCCAAAGAGTCACGCCCTTGCGATTTCCAGCATGTTGACCCTCCAAAATAAAAGCTACTCCATGGTTGAACAAGTGCAAAACACACGTGTGCAGCATAAACGGCGCGCACGCCAAATATGCGCCGCCGGAAGTGTGGTAGGTGACGTCAGTGACGACCTTCAACGGCGGCCACGAGGCGGACTTTTACGCACACTCCTTCCGCCGGTTCCTCCTCTCCGTGCGCGCCCCCGGAGGAGCTCGCCGATCTCTCGCCGGAGCCGCGCGTAAAAAGCGGCACGCTCTCTGTGCCGCGTCTAGGCGGAGGAGATGTCGGACGCCAACAACGAGACCCTGGGCGTGTGGAGGGACCACAGCGTACCGTACAAGGTGGTGAGCACGGCGGTGCTGCTGCTGATCTGCCTGGCGGGCACGGTGGGCAACGCCATGGTGGTGCTGGTGGTGCTGACCACCAAGCACATGCGCACGCCCACCAACTGCTACCTGGTGAGCCTGGCCGCCGCCGACCTGATGGTGCTGACGGCGGCGGGCTTGCCCACGGCGGCGGACGGCGCCTTCGGCTCGTGGGTGTTCGGGCGTGCGGGCTGCCTGCTCATCACCTACCTGCAGTACCTGGGCATCAACGCGTCGTCCTGCTCCATCGCCGCCTTCACGGTGGAGCGCTACATCGCCATCTGCCACCCCATCAGGGCGCAGTTCCTGTGCACGCTGGCCCGCGCCAAGAGGATCATCGTGCTGGTGTGGAGCCTCACCTCCGTCTACTGCGTCATGTGGTTCTACCTGGCCGACCTGCAGCTGCTGGTCTACGACAACGTCACCGTGGCCACCTGCGGATACCGCGTGCCCCGGAAGCTCTACCTGCCCGTCTACTTCTTCGACTTCGGCGTCTTCTTCGCGGTGCCGCTGCTGCTCTCCGCCGTGCTGTACGGCCTCATCGGCCGCATCCTCTTCCTCAACCCGCTGCCCTCCGACGCCAAGGGAGGCCGCGGCGACCACCACGACGACGCCGGCAAGAAGAAGAAGAAGAAGAGCTGCGGCTGCAGGAACTCCAGCTCGACGGCGGCGTCCAGGAGACAGGTGCGTCCTGCGGCACAGCGGACACTACATTAGGGACAGCGCGCCTTAAGAAAAACTACCATTTGTTGTAAAAACTTTTTACAAAGTCAAAGTTAAGCGGGGGCCATTTTTACATCGTTTTATTTTGAAAAATACAAATAAAATAAGGTTGAAACACTACACTTTGTGTTATAGGTCAGTACTTAGTCACCAATATTACTGTAATATGACAATATTACTGTAATATGACAGGGGTGTCCAGAGTGCGGCCAAGGGGCCATTTGTGGACCAGAGCTCGGGTGTTGTTGGCCCGCAATGTGTTGTTGGGGGAAGAAATGACAAAAAAGATGAAATTGTTGTATTAATAACTAATAATAATAGTTTGGACCAATAAAAGGCTGGCACTGCAATATTACTGTAATATAACAATATTACTATAGTATGACATATTACTACAATATTACTGTAGTATGACAATATTACTGTAATATGACAATATTACTGTAATATGAACATATTACTATAGTATGACATATTACTACAATATTACTGTAGTATGACAATATTACTGTAATATGAACATATTACTATAGTATGACATATTACTACAATATTACTGTAGTATGACATAGTACTACAATATTACTGTAATATGACAATATTACTGTAGTATGACATTACTGTAGTATGACATTACTGTAATATGAACATATTACTGTAGTATGACAATATTACTGCAATATGACAATATTACTATAGTATGACATATTACTGTAATATGACAGTATTACAGTAGTATGACAATATTACTATAGTATGACAATATCACTACAATATTACTGTAATATGACAATATTACAGAAGTATGACAATATTACTGTAATATGACAATATTACTATAGTATGACAAAATTACTGTAATATGACATTACTGTAATATGACAATATTACTGTAGTATGACAATATTACTGTAGTATGACATATTACTACAATAGTACTGTAATATGACAATATTACTGTAGTATGACACATTACTACATTACTGTAATATGACAATATTACAGTAGTATGACAATATTACTTCAATATTACTGTAATATGACATTATTACTATAGTATGACATATTACTACAATATTACTGTAGTATGACAATATTACTGTAATATGACAATATTACTGTAGTATGACAATATTACTGTAATATGACAACATTACTGTAGTATTACTGTAATATGACAATATTACTATAGTATGACATATTACTACAATATTACTGTAATATGACAAAATTACTGTAGTATTACTGTAATATGACAATATTACTATAGTATGACATATTACTACAATATTACTGTAATATGACAATATTACTGTAATATGACAATACTACTATATTATGACATATTACTACAACATTACTGTAATATGACAATATTACTGTAGTATGACAATATTACTATAGTATGACATTACTACAATATTACTGTAATATGACAATATTACTATAGTATGACATATTACTACAATATTACTGTAATATGACAATATTACTATAGTATGACATATTACTACAATATTATTGTAATATGACAATATTACTGTAGTATGACACATTACTACAATATTACTGGAATATGAACATATCACTGTAGTATGACAATATTTCTGCAGTATGACATATTACTACAATATTACTGTAGTATGACAATATTACTGGGGTCAGTACTCAGGTGTAATACACTTTTCCACCACTTGTGGCAGTAATAACAACACCAAACAAACAGAAGGAGTCTGGATTTAAAGTTAAAGAGAAGTGTCTTAAGCACAAAAATGATGACTAAAGTAGTGAAGCTGTAGTTTCATATGCACTTCAATTGTATTCATTATTAATTTGGTTTATTTATCTTTTTTAGCACTGCGTAATTATATGCATTTTTTTAATCAGTGTCCCTTATTTAACTTTCATAACATTTAGTTTTACATTTTAAACTATTAGAAGTGTAGATGCTTCTTGACCATAAGGCCGCCAAAATACATCCGCTTCTCAGCTGGGGGCCGTACTCAGGTGTAATACACTTTTCCACCACTTGTGGAAGTCATGACAACATCAAACAGAGGGAAAGTGGAGCTCAAGTCGTAGAGAAGAAATGTCTTAAGCGCAAAAATTATGACTCGGTTCGATAGAATTATTGAATCCGATTCAAATGAAGAGGAATGCTACTTATGCAGTGTTAATGTTTCAGGGGCCCCCTGTTGTAAGTGACAAAGTGCACCATTTTAGTTATTACAGGGGTGTCCAAAGTGCAGTCAAGGGGCCATTTGTGGACGAAAGCTCGGGTGTTGTTGGCCCGCAATGTTGGCCAACACAATGTATGAAAACCAATACCTAGTTGTTGAAAAAAATGACAGTGAAAATGTAAGAAAAAAGAAGAAAAAGATGTATTGAAATAGGAACAACATGAAATTGTTATATTAAAAACTAATAATAATACAATTTGTAACTACACACTTAACTAACATTTTAAAAGTAGATTCATTCTACTGCATTTTATTTGAAATTCCCCACACATGAATATCCACTTTTTTAATGTCAGGGGTGTCCAAAGTGTGGCCAGGGTGCTATTAACGGACCAAATCTCGGGTGTTGTTGGCCCACAACATGTTGCGGGCCAACAACACCCAAAAAAAACCAACAGTTAAAATGTAGGAAGAAAATATCAAAATGAGCGGAAATGTTGATGCTAATACAGTTTTTCATAACACAAAGCTGGCACTAAGTATATAAAGTTTGTTTGTAGCATAAAAAAAAAAAATCCCACGCAAACATACACTTTTCAAATTTCGTATCAAATTTTTTAGTTTTTTTCTCATTACATGACGTTTTTTTTCTTACATTTTTACTGTCTTCATACATTTTTACTGTTTTTTTTCTCGACATGTTGCGGGCCAACAAACTCCAGGTGCGTGCCACAAGTGGCCCCCGAGCCACACTTTGGACACCCCTGTAATAGCCACTTAATAAGGGCTGTTTAAAAACTATTTTTCTTAACTAAAATTTTAAAAGTCGATTCATTCTACTACATTTTATTTTAAATTCCTCATACATGAATATCCACTTTTTTAATGTCAGGGGTGTCCAAAGTGTGGCCAGGGGGCTATTAACACACCAAATCTTGGGTGTTGTTGGCCCACATGTTGCGGGCCAACAACACCCAACACCTAAAAAAAACAACAGTTAAAATGTAGGAAGAAAATATCAAAATGAGCTGAAATGTTGATGCTAATACAGTTTTTCATAACACAAAGCTGGCACTAAGTATATAAAGTTTGTTTGTAGCATTACAAAAAAAAAATCCCACGCAAACATACACTTTTCAAATTTCGTATAATTTTTTTAAGTTTTTTTCTCATTACATGACGTTTTTTTTCTTACATTTTTACTGTCTTTTTTCATACATTTTTACGGCTTTTTTTTCTCGACATGTTGCAGGCCAACAGACTCCAGCTGCGTGCCACAAGTGGCCCCCGAGCCACACTTTGTACACCCCTGTAATAGACACTAAATAAGGACTTTTTTAAAACTATTTTTCCGAACTAAAATTTTTAAAGTAGATTCATTCTACTAAGTATTTGAAATTCCCCACACATGAATATCCACTTTTTTAATGTCAGGGGTGTCCAAAGTGTGGCCAGGGGGCTATTAGCGGACCAAATCTCGGGTGTTGTTGGCCCGCAACATGTTGTGGGACAAAACAACAACAGTTAAAATGGAGGACGAAAATATCAAAATGAGCTGAAATGTTGATGCTAATACAGTTTTTCATAACACAAAGCTGGCACCAAGTATATGTTTGCTTGTAGCAATTAAAAAAAAAAAATCCCACGTAAACATACACTTTTCAAATTTCGTATCAATTTTTTTTGTTTTTTTCTCATTACATGACGTCTTTTTTCTTACATTTTTACTGCTTTTTTTCGACATGTTGCGGGCCAACACACTCCAGCTGCGTCCCACAAGTGGCCCCCCAGCTGCACTTTGGACACACCTGTAATAGAAATAAAAGGTTTTTAAGAACCTTCTGCAGAAAAAGCGAGTCAAAGATCCTCTCCGTGACAGCACTTGGGACTCTGGAAGTGAATTGTGGTCCCAAATGATGAAGTATAGAGGACCTAAGGTGGAACCCTGAGGAACACCAGAACTAAAGAAGTGAAAAACAGGACTACTGACTGCATGTGGAGTTGTATCTGTTGTCTTGAATTTTCTCCCCGGTGGTGTCAGGTGACCAAGATGCTGGCGGTGGTGGTGTTGCTGTTCGCCGGCCTGTGGATGCCATACCGCACCCTGGTGGTGGTCAACTCCTTCCTGGAGCGCCCGTACCTGGACAGCTGGTTCCTGCTCTTCTGCCGCGTGTGCGTCTACCTCAACAGCGCCGTCAACCCGCTCATCTACAACGCCATGTCGCAGAAGTTCCGCGCCGCCTTCCTCAAGATCTGCCGCTGCGGCCGCCGGCGCTCGGACAAGCCCGCCGCCGCCGCCTACAGCGTGGCGCTGAGCTACAGCGTCGCCAAGGACACGTCGGCGGCGGAGAGCACGGAGCGCTTCGCCACCGAACTGGAGGAGCTCACCGTCACCGAGGGGCTGCTGTCGGACCAGCAGGTGCGGGAACAAGTACGAGGGACGGGTCTTCATGGAGTCCTTTGAGAGCCAAACACAGACTACTATACTTTGAGGCCAATCAGCGCCATGGCAACCAGAAGAGGAAGCAGACTCACGGATGAAAGACGTTTCCTGGACGACCACTTCAAAGTCTTAGGATCGCTTTTCTTGGATGAAAAGATTTATTAGAAATATTACTATAGTATGACAATATTACTACAATATTATAAATATTACTGTAGTATGACAATATTACTACAATATTCCTGTATATTACTGTACTATGACCATATTACTGTAGTATGACCATATAACTGTAATATGACCATATTACTGTAGTATGACAATATTACTGTAATATGACAATATTACTGTAATATGACCATATTACTGTAATATGACCATATTACTGTAGTATGACATTATTACTGCAGTGTTACATATTACTGTAGTATGACAATATTACTGTAGTATGTACAAATGTAACAATATTACTGTAGTATGAATGTATTTACTGTTTGTCCAAGTGCTGGGGTCTCATCTATACGCACAGAGTAGGGCGCAAAAGTTGTGTACTAGTATGTGATCCATAAAAACAAAGAAGTTGTGTACTCGTATGTTATCCATAAAAACAAACAAGTTGTGTACTAGTATGTGATCCATAAAAACAAACAAGTTGTGTACTAGTATGTGATCCATAAAAACAAACACAAGTTGTGTACTAGTATGTGATCCATAAAAACAAACAAGTTGTGTACTACTATGTGATCCATAAAAACAAACAAGTTGTGTAATAGTATGTGATCCATGAAAAACAAACACAAGTTGTGTACTAGTATGTGATCCATAAAAACAAACACAAGTTGTGTACTAGTAAGTGATCCATAAAAACAAACAAGTTGTGTACTAGTATGTGATCCATGAAAAACAAACACAAGTTGTGTACTAGTATGTGATCCATAAAAACAAACAAGTTGTGTACTAGTATGTGATCCATAAAAACAAACAAGTTGTGTACTAGTATGTGATCCATAAAAACAAACACACGTTTTGTACTAGTATGTGATCCATAAAAACAAACAAAAGTTGTGTACTAGTATGTGATCCATAAAAATAGACAAAAGTTGTGTACTAGTATGTGATCCATAAAAACAGACAAAAGCTGTGTACTAGTATGTGGTCCATAAAAACAAACAACAGTTGTGTACTAGTATGTGATCCATAAAAACAAACAAAAGTTGTGCACTAGTATGTGATCCATAAAAACAAACAACTGTTGTGTACTACTATGTGATCCATAAAAACAGACAAAAGTTGTGTACTAGTATGTGATCCATAAAAACAAACAAAAGTTGTGTACTAGTATGTGATCCATAAAAACAAACAAGTTGTGTACTAGTATGTGATCCATAAAAACAGACAAAAGTTGTGTACTAGTATGTAATCCATAAAAACAGACAAAAGTTGTGTACTAGTATGTGATCCATAAAAACAGACAAAAGTTGTGTACTAGTATGTGATCCATAAAAACAGACAAAAGTTGTGTACTAGTATGTGATCCATAAAAACAGACAAAAGTTGTGTACTAGTATGTGATCCATAAAAACAGACAAAAGTTGTGTACTAGTATGTGATCCATAAAAACAGACAAAAGTTGTGTACTAGTATGTGATCCATAAAAACAGACAAAAGTTGTGTACTAGTATGTGATCCATAAAAACAGACAAAAGTTGTGTACTAGTATGTGATCCATAAAAACAGACAAAAGTTGTGTACTAGTATGTGATCCATAAAAACAGACAAAAGTTGTGTACTAGTATGTGATCCATAAAAACAAACAAAAGTTGTGTACTAGTATGTGATCAACAAAAAAACAAGACTAATTTTGTGTGTAGTCTCAGGTTACGTTCACACTGCAGTATAATTCCTATTTTTTGTCCATATATGATATTTATCGGATTTTTTCATATTAATGTAAACAGCACAATTCCGATTTTTTTTTTCACCATATGTAACATGTATCGGATTTTTTCATGTCAATGTGAACAGTACAAATCCGATTTGTTTTGCCATATGTTACGTGTTGGATATTGTCCATGTCAATATAAACTGTAAATTCCGATTTATTTATTTTTTTACCATATATGACATGTATCGGATTTTTTCATGTTAATGTGAACAGTACAAATCCGATTGTTTGCACACATATGACATCTGATTTTTTTCATGTCAATGTAATCAGCACAATTCCGATTTTTTTGACCATATGTGACATGTATCGGATTTTTTCATGTCAATGTAAACAGTAAATATCCGATATTTTTGCCCACATATGACACATATCGGATTTTATCAAGTCAATATGAACAGTACAGTTACAATTTGTTTTCGCCATTTGTGACGTGTTGGATTTTTTCATGTCAATGTAAACAGTAAATTCCGATTTTTTTCGCCATATGTGACATGTATCGGATTTTTTCATGTCAATGTAAACAGAACAATTCCGATTTTTTTGGGGCCATATGTGACATGTATCAACTTTTTTCATATTAATGTAAACAGTAAATTCTGATATTTTTTTTTGCCATATGTGACATGTATCGGATTTTTCATGTTAATGTGAACAGTACAAATCCGATTTTTTGCCCACATATGACATATCTGATTTTTTCATGTCAATGTAATCAGCACAATTTCGATTTTTTTTGACCATATGTGACATGTATCGGATTTTTTAATGTCAATGTGAACAGAACAAATCCGATTATTTTGCCCAAATGTGACATGTATCAGATTTTTTAATATCAAAGTAAACAGCACAATTCCGATATTTTTGACCATATGTGACATGTATCGGATTTTTTCCATGTCAATGTAAACAGTAAATATCCAATATTTTTGCCCATATATGACATATCTGATTTTTTCATGTCAATGTAAACAATAAATTCCGAATTTTTTGGCCTATATGTGACATATATCGGATTTTTTCAAGTTGATATGAACAGAACAAATCTGATTATTTTGCCCAAATGTGACATGTATCAGATTTTTTCAAATCAGTGTAAACAGCACAATTTCGATATTTTTTGACCATATGTGACATGTATCGGATTTTTTCCATGTCAATGTAAACAGTAAATATCCGATATTTTTGCCCATATATGACATATCTGATTGTTTCATGTCAATGTAAACCGTAAATTCCGAATTTTTTGGCCCATATGTGACATTTATCGGATTTTTCCAAGTCGATATGGACAGTACAGTTACAATTTGTTTTTGCCATATGTGACGTGTTGGATTTTTTCATGTCAATGTAAACAGTAAATTCCGATTTTTTCCGCCATATGTGACATGTATCGGATTTTTTCATGTCAATGTAAACAGAACAATTCCGATTTTTTGGGTCCATATGTGACATGTATCAACTTTTTTCATATTAATGTAAACAGTAAATTCCGATTTTGTTTTTGCCATATGTGACATGCATCGGAGATTTTCATATCAATGATATGAATCCGATATTTTTGCCCAAATGTGACATGTATCGGATTTTGTCCAAGTCAATGTCAACAGCACAATTCTGATTTTTTGGGCCATATGTGACATGTATCGGATTCTTTCGTATCAATGTGAACAGAACAAATCCGATTTTTTAACCAGAATGTGACATGTATCGGATTCTTTCATATTAATGTGAACAGCACAATTCCGATTTTTTTTTTGACCATATATGACATGTATCAACATGGCCCACGGGCCGTAGTTTAGACAACCGTGGATTAGTTTGTTCGATTAATCGGATAAAACACTTTATAGCCACAATGAGTATTATGTCCTATGTTTGCGTATTTAAAGTTTCGGGTACTCTATGTGGTCCAGATTTGATACATTTTTAGTTACATTCATTAACCAATTCATCGAAGCAATGACATTTTAATCAACATTATTTTCTAATTAAAATAAACAATTAATCGTTGCAGCCCTAACATTGAGAACGATTACCGGTACATTAAAAGATCGGATTAAAATGTAAAAAATCCCGAATCCGGCAGTGTGAACGTAGTCTTTGTCAGAATTGTCATTCCAGAGTAACGATGCGATTCGAAATAGATTCAAACCGATTCTTGTAATATGTTATTTTGTAAATATAATAAAACACTTTCTTACGAAAGAAATGGCCTAAAAACGCATTTTTAAAACCTTAGCTTTGTTTAATAATATAAAATAAAATAAAATAAAACAAAATAAAATTAATTAAAATTTATTTCTTTTTTAAATTTAAAATACATTAAAATTTAAATTTAAATTTAAATCAAAAAATTTAAATTTAAATGAAAATAAAATAAAAAAAAAAAAATTAAAAAAATAACTAGAAAAAGAAATAACAATTAAAATTAAAAAAAATAATTAAAATTAAAATTAAAAAAATAACTAAAAAAAATAAATAATTAAAATTAAAAGAAATAATCAAAATAAAAATAAAAATAAAAATAAAATAAAATAAAAATATTCTTGAAAATTAGAATAGTAAGGAATAAGAATTCGGATGTGAATCGATTTTTTTCCGGCACCCCGACTCGTTAGCATGACAACACTCACGCTAAACTTCCTGTTCAGTGCAAGACAAGCTTCAAAATAAAAGCACAAGGAGTATAAACTGGATTCGACCACAGAAAATGTCAAAATGTACACATTTCAATTGTTTTTTTTAGACCGTGAAAAAGATTTGCGCAGAGCTTTATTGTCATTGAAGTGAAGAAGTTGTTGGATAAGAGTATAAACATTTCTCTCACATTTTATTGTGAGTTGTGTGTTGAACATCAAAAAATGTTTCTTCCTGTGTTTACAGTTTGGTATCTTTATATTGAAGTGTCTTTGTGCCAGTGTGATTAGTGATGGGTCAAACCATACTGAAGCGTTATGAAACCCAAGGAGTGACACGTATGTGACGATGTGTTTGTCACTTTAAGAAAAACAACAACGCTGTGTCATTTACCGCAAAGCACCAAACGTGTGCACGTTTTTATATTCCTTCCTGCGTTTTTGCAAGCTATTGATTTGATTGGCAGGTCAAATGTGATGACTTTCCTGCTGCCATGGCACGTCTGCACACATGCTGGCCATTGGACTTTTTTTCACAAATATTCTGGTTTGAGCAGAGTATTTATTTTTGTAATACAGTAATAAAGCTGAACATGTTATGGAGGAAGATCGTAAGTGAAAATAGTGGATCTACAAAAGCAGTGAAGTTGTCACGTTGTGTAAATGGTAAATAAAAAGAGAATACAACAAATCCTTTTCAACTTATATTCAATTGAATAGACTGCAAAGACAAGATATTTCATGTTTAAACTGAGAAACCTAACTTAGTACCCGCACTCTTTTACTATGAAGCCATGCTGTTGTAATATGACTTGGCATTGTGTGGCTGAAATAAGCAGGGGCGTCCATGATAACGTTGCTTGGATGGCAACATATGTTGCTCCAAAACCTGTATGTACCTTTCAGCATTAATGGTGCCTTCACAGATGTGTAAGTTACCCATGCCTTGGGCACTAATACACCCCCATACCATCACAGATGCTGCCTTTTACACTTTGCGCCTAGAACAATTTGTTTGATTATTTTCCTCTTTGGTCCACAGTTCCCAAAAACAATTTGAAATGTGGACTCGTCAGACCACAGAACACTTTTCAGTCCATCTTGGATGAGCTCGGGCCCAGCGAAGCCGGCGGCGTTTCTGGGTGTTGTTGATAAATGGCTTTGGCTTTGCGTAGTAGAGTTTTAACTTGCACTTACAGATGTAGCGACAAACTGTAGTTACTGACAGTGGTTTTCTGAAGTGTTCCCGAGCCCATGTGGTGATATCCTTTACACACCGATGTCGCTTTTTTGATGCAGTACCGCCTGAGGGATCGAAAGTCCGTAATATTATGGCTTACGTGCAGTGATTTCTCCAGATTCTGTGAACCTTTTGATGATATTACGAAGCGTAGATGGTGAAATCCCTAGATTCCTTGCAATAGCTGCTTGAGAAATGTTGTTCTTAAACAATTTGCTCAGGCATTTGTTGACAACGTGGTGACCCTCGCCCCGTCCTTGTTTGTGAATGACTGAGCATTTCATGGAAGCTGCTTTTATACCCAATCATGGCACCCACCTGTTCCCAATTAGCCTGTTCACCTGTGGGATGTTCCAAATAAGTCTTTGATGTGCATTCCCTCGACTTTCTCACTCTTTTTTTTTTGCCACTTGTGCCAGCTTTTTTGGAACACGTCGCAGGCATCAAAATTCCAAATGAGCTCATATTTGCAAAAAATAAGAAAGTTTCTCAGTGTGAACATGAAATATCTTGTCTTTGCAGTCTATTCAATTGAATATAAGTTGAAAAGGATTTGTTGTATTCTCTTTTTATTTACCATTTACACAACGTGACAACTTCACTGCTTTTGGGTTTAACAGTTTATGGTGACCGAGACTGAAGTGTTTTCAGCAGGTTGGATGAAAAAAAAAAAAAAGTGTGTTTTAAGGGAAAGAAATAACAATAGCCATTGTCAAGCAGGCCCACGTTGCCTAGCAACCACATCCCTGACTGACAGGACGTTAATGAAGACTAAACAGTAACAACTAATGACCACCCTATCAGTCGGGTGTGTGCTATGTGAACGTTGTGCTGTGGATATTTGTGCGTGAAACATAATTGGCCGCGGCGGAGGAGGATGCGGCGTGTTATTTCTTGCACGCGTGTGTGGAATGTGGAGCACAGACATGTTTTCACACACGCGTGGTTAGTTGTCAGGGGGAAAAAAAAAAAGTGTATTTTTATATTCTCATTATTGCGTGTAAAATGTTGGCTGCTAGGTAGAAACGTGCTGTGTTGCTAATAAAGTCGCTTCTTCCAACTGGGGTTTTGTTTGTACAATTCAAAGATTCAACTTTTTTGACCGAGGGGCCCAATCTTTCCACTACACCAGGGGCCCCACTCAAATATTAACAATGAATTAGTAACCTTTCGCTTGATTTGATTCGATACTGTGGAGAATGCATATATGTTTAAGAGTTCTTTCTTTTTACATAGCCATGTTTAGATCATCTGGTACTTTTCCTTAGTATATTATACCAGTTTCTCTTTGTCTTCAGATGTCTGTTTAGTGTCTTGAACCATCGGAATGTGAATACAACCCCCAATTCTTCCTTATCGGTGTTGCGAGAGGTGGGGGCTTTCTTTGTGTGCAAGAAGTTGGCTTTTCCGTTTGATTGTCAGATCAACTAGAGTAGCCGATATGAATGTATTGGTTAAACTGATCCCCTGAAATTTCAGTAAAACTTGATAATATTCCTATTCTGTCTTGATGGTCCTTCTTACTCAGCATATATGTCATCAAAAGAATTTGGGATTGACCAGTAACTTAGATTCCCTGGGAGGAAGAGCTGGTCGACGCAACAATACTTATTGTCAGATTCAAACACTGATGACATCTATTAAACAAGACAAGAAGCAAAGAATTAAACAGACAGAATTCAATTTGGCTCAATTTGAGGAGAGACGCTCGGACACTGTACCGTTGAACAGTGTCTCAGCACGCTCTGGCGAAAGATTGTACGCCTCATCCTTTATTTGGACTTTCCCTGACCACATGGCAACAGCTGTTTCTAAGGGACGAGGGTCGTAAACAGTACACGGAAAAGGTCGTAAAAGAGTTCAATAAGAGGTTCGTAAAACAGTTCAAAAAAGAGGTCATAAAAGAGTTCAAAAAGAGGTCGTCTGGAACTTGGGCAGATCCTGCCTTCTCTCCGCTTTGTAGTCCTTGGGTTAAAACAATATCTTTCTGTTGATTACAATACATGAAAGAAAACAGAAACCCCTTCATGTTGCTTTCCATCCTACACAGAGTTTTACAAGCCTTCTTGTTAGGTTCAAAGTCAGCTTTTGGTCTTCTTGCCGGGAACCCATTTCAACACAAAGTTTTTGTGACAACTTAGATGAAATTATTCGAACATTTATATCTAACCTACTTAGTTGACAACCTCACAAATGATATGAAAGCATGTGTTCATCACAAAGATTATTATCAAGGCTTAGGTCAGGCTGATTACACAAATAAATATACTGCAAAAGAAGGGACTCATACAAATGCGTTTACATACAATTACGCAATGTTCTACCTAGATAATAATTAATGTGTGTTTCTTAAACAAACTGTTAATAAAATAAAATTGAAAATGAAAATACAGTTTCGCCACTTTAGTCCTAATTTTTTGCGCTTAAGAAACTTCTCTATGACTTCAGCTGCAGACTTCTTCTGTTTGTTTGACATTGACATTACTGCCACAAGTGGGGGAAAAGTGTATTACAACCGAGTACCGGATTTTTTAAACAGCTCAACACAAAAAAGACAAACACGCGTTTAGTGACAATAAAAAAAAAGACAGAATGTGTATTTTATAGTAATATATTAAAATTACACTTTTTCCAATTTTCTGTAAATGACAGTTGAAACATGTCAGGTAAAAAATGCTGAAAATAAGGTCTGATTACAAGAACATTTGAAAAAGTGTAATTTTAATATATTAATATGATTTTTTTCATTAAAAACTGAATGAATATCATTCTTGCCCATTGACAAAAACAAGTTGTTGTGGTGTAATTGCGCCTCTGAAAGACGAGAAGGCGCCAGAAAACCATGGGCATAATTCTCGGAGCTTTGATAAGCGTAAACGAGTCAAAGTGCCGAAATGCAGTGAAAAGGATCACAAGCAACCTGAGTGGTCAGGTGACCCGTCTGAAGAAGGCTGCAGATGACAGTCGAAACATCCGTCTATCCATTTTCTACCGCTTGTCCCTTTTGGGGTGGCAGGGAGTGCTGGAGCCTATCTCAGCTGCATTCGGGCGAAACATCTCAGGTAAAAATCCCAATCTAATATACCGAAAATATGGTCAGATTACAAGAAAATTAGAAAAAGTGTAATTTTAATATATTACTATGATTTCTTTCATTAAAAACTGAATGAATATCATTCTTGCCCATTGACAAACACAAGTTCTTCTGGTGTAATTGAAATCGTAATTGTAATTGAAAGACTAGAAGGCGCCAGAAAAACGTGGGCATAGTTCTCGGAGCTTTGTTAAGCGTAAACGAGTCAAACTGCTGAAATACAGTGAAAAGGACCACAAGCAACATGATTTATATAAAAGACTTAATCGATAAAGTCCTGCAGAGTCTTCTGGCACCGAGTAAGGGCAGGTCTTGCATCGGGTACCTAATAACCATGGATGTCTGGACTTAAGGCAGGTCTTTGCAGAGACGCAAAGGGTTTTCTTCAAATATAATACTAGAACGGTCTATTCAGGTGTACTGGAGAGGAGGCTACACCGGATAGTCGAACCTCGGATTCAGGAGGAACAGTGTGGTTTTCGTCCTGGCTGTGGAACTGTGGACCAGCTCTATACTCTCGGCAGGGTCCTTGAGGGTGCATGGGAGTTTGCCCAACCAGTCTACATGTGCTTTGTGGACTTGGAGAAGGCATTCGACCGTGTCCCTCGGGAAGTCCTGTGGAGAGTGCTCAGAGAGTATGGGGTATCGGACTGTCTGATTGCATGATCAGTGTCAGAGCTTGGTGCGCTTTGCCGGCGGTAAGTCGAACACGTTTCCAGTGAGGGTTGGACTCCGCCAAGGCTGCCCTTTGTCACCCATTCTGTTCATAACTTTTATGGACACAATTTCTAGTCGCAGTCAGGGCATTAAGAGGATCCGGTTTGGTGGCTGGAGGATTAGGTCTCTGCTTTTTGCAGATGATGTGGTCCTGATGGCTTCATCTGGCCAGGATCTGCAGCTCTCACTGGTTCGGTTTGCAGCCGAGTGTGAAGAGACTGGGATGAGAATCAGCACCTCCAAGTCCGAGTCCATGGTTCTCGCCCGGAAAAGGGTGGAGTGCCATCTCCGGGTTGGGGAGGAGACCCTGACCCAAGTGGAGTTCAAGTACCTCAGAGTCTTGTTCACAAGTGAGGTAAGAGTTGATCGTGAGATTGACAAGCGGATTGGTGCGGCGTATTCAATAATGCGGACGCTGTATCGATCCATTGTCGTGAAGAAGGAGCTGAGCCGGAAGGCAAAGCTCTCAATTTACCGGTCGATCTACGTTCCCATCCTCACCTATGGTCATGAGCTTTGGGTTATGACCGAAAGGACAAGATCACGGGTACAAGCGGCCGAAATGAGTTTCCTCCGCCGGGTGGCGGGGCTCTCCCTTAGAGATAGGGTGAGAAGCTCTGCCATCCGGGAGGAGCTCAAAGTAAAGCCGCTGCTCCTCCACATGGAGAGGAGCCAGATGAGGTGGTTCGGGCATCTGGTGAGGATGCCATCCAAACGCCTCCCTAGGGAGGTGTTTAGGGCACGTCCGACCGGTAGGAGGCCAGGGGGAAGACCCAGGACAAATTGGGAAGATTATGTCTCCCGGCTGGCCTGGGAACGCCTCGGGATCCCCCGAGAGGAGCTGGACCAAGTGGCTGGGGAGAGGGAAGTCTGGGCTTCCCTGCCTAGGCTGCTGCCCCCGCGACCCCACCTGGCGAAAGAAGATGGATGGATGGATAATACTAGAACGGTAAAGTATGTTTTGAGTTCATAACCGCACATTCTTAGCCGATAAAAGCAAATTCCACCACTACCAGAATTATAACGCAAGACCATTAGCGCCAACATTTCCGGACTGCTAATGGTGTCGCGGCACAAGCCTGCTCTTTCGTCCTACATTTTGCCCTTTCTTCTGGCTGACAGCCTCAGTAAAGGCGAGGGACATGAGTGACGGCGACACAACAAGGCTGCTAATAAAAACAGGCCAGTGCGGTCAGATTCGATTGAGTGTGGCTAAGTGGATTACACGTGGCCTATCCAGAGCTGGATCTAGGAAAGGGCAAGGGGACAGTTATAGAAGTGTACTGACTTAAGTATTTCATTCATTTAAGAAAATAATACAAATATAACATGGTAGATATGTACACCGGTTACTTTTAGGGTTAAAAAACAAAAAATATGTAAATGGCCCCTGAATTTTTTCAATATACATCTATGGAAAGTTTGGCCAGCCATGATAAAAACAATCCAGAACTAAGTTGTCAGAATAATTGTATGTAAGTTATCACAAAACGTTCTGTTTCCATGAGTTCCCGGCGAGAGGACAAAAGCTGTCTTTGATCTTACCAAGCAAAAGGCTTGTAAAACTCCACTGTGTACGATGGGAAGCGACATGAAGGTGTCGGTTTCTTTAATCTATCAGGAAGATCTTGTCTCGACCCGAGATCTACAAAGCGGAGAGGAAGCAGGACCTGACGCAAGCTCCAGACATCTTTTCTTTGAACTGTTTCGTGACCGAGTGCAACGGCTGTTTACGACCCCCTCTCCCCTTAGAAACAGCTGTTGCCATGTAATCGGGGAAAGTCCAAATAAAAGAGGAGGCGTGCAATCCTTCCGCCAGAGCGTGGGACAACACCGTACAAGAGTACATGTCTACGCGCTCTCCTCACTGAGCTAAATTGAATCCTGTTAGAATAATTGTTTCTAAATGATCACAAAAACTTTGTATTATATTGTGTTCCTGACAAGAAGACAAAAGGCTGTCTTTTGAAACCTACCAAGAGTAAGGCTCGTAAAACTCCACTGTGTAGGGGGGGGAAGCAAGATGGTGTTCCTGTGTTCTCTCATGTATGGTAATCAACAGAAGGATGTTGTTCTGGCCCAAAGACTTCAAAGCGGAGAGATGACAGGATCTGCCCAATTTCCAGACAAACTCTTTTTAAAGTATTTTACGAACTCTTTTTGAACTATTCTACGACCTCTCCTTTCGAACTGTTCGATAACCAAAGGCAACGCTGTTTACGACCCACTTCCCTCTGGAAGCAGCTGTGGTCAGGTAGGGGGGAAAAGTCAAATAAAGAAGGAGGCATACAATCTTTTGGCAGAGCGTGCTGAGATACTGTACAAGGGTACAGTGTGTCCAGGCGTGTCTCCTCAATTGAGTCCAAATTGAATTCGGTCTCTGTTTAATTCTTTGCCTCTTGTCTTGTTTAATAGATGTCATTAGTGTTTGAACCTGACAAATCCTGTCTCTGTTTAATTCCTTGCTTCTTGTCTGTTTAATAGATGTCATCGGCGTTTGAACCTGACAAAGTGAACCCCAAAAGAGCACAATAAATATTCATTTAACAATGTTTATTGTTATGCATGTATTCAACAGCACTGCTTCTAATATTTGGTTACTATATTAATAGCTCAAAGAGGTGTCTGAGTGTTAACGGGTCTGTGTGTAGCATGTTTTTGCCAATTGAAATAACAGCTCTGGGTCAGACCGAGGCCAACGTACCAAGAGTTTTTATGCAAATTTATGGAAATGAGTTCATCTCAGAGGATTCCATCAAGCACCCGACAGGAGATATCCGAGCAAATCCCATAGTGAAGTGCAACGGGAGCAAATAAACAATAGGACGTTGAATAATGGCAGAGCAGGAGGTGAATAAAAAGCGTCGGCAGTTGATTGAATCCATTTTAAGACGTGATATTGTTATCTACAGCCACCGGTCTGTTTTGGAACATGCTGCTCATATGTTAGCGTACATCAACTAAATCCTGCATGCAGACGTTTCATTTGTAAGACGGTCACTTAAACGTGTCACTTACCTTCTCAGCCTGGAGTCAGTTCAGTGGAAACAAACAGCAACAGGTACTCCTGTCATTCAGTGACCATTTAGGGTGAGACGTTGCTTCTTGCTGCCTGAGGTGAATAAACTCAAAGCATTTTAAGTTCATAACATATCATCAGGAGTAGGGATGGGTACTGAATCTAGTTCTTTTTTTTTTTTTTGGCACCCTCCGGTCCTACCAGTAGCTAGGTAATGTTGCAATTTTCAACGCCAACAAAGTAATTGACTCCAAAAACACTCCAAAGTAGGTAAAGTGAGGTTCCACTTTTCCAAAAATGCACTAGCTTGATGATAATGTAGATTGGTTTTGCTATTGACACGCTACTGGTGAGCATTAGCGATTTTACATGGCTCTCCCTGAACACCTGAGGGCACCACAGACTGTGGACACATTTTTAAAAAAAGGCTTAAAAACCCTTCTTTTAAAAAAGCCTTTTTTTTTTTTTAGATATATGCATACTAGTTCTAGCTATTTGGCTGTTCTAGTTTTTATTTTTATTACCTTTTTATTTTTATTTTTAAATCTTTTTTTTTGTTTTAATACACTGTAGCACTTTGAGGTTGTTTACTAAAAAAACACTCCAAAGTAAGTAAAAATGCGCTAGCTTTATGCTAATGTACATTGGTTTTGCTGTTGACATGCTACTAGTTAGCATTAGCGATTTTACATGGCGATTTCAACACCTCCCAGTCAAAGGACCGCTTTCCCTGACCACCTGAGAGCACCACAGACTGTTGATGCTTTTAAAAAAGGCTTAAAAACCCTCCTTTTTTTTTTTTAAAAAAGCCTCTTTTTTTTTTTAGATATATGCATACTAGTTCTAGCTATTAGGCTGTTCTACTTTTTAATTTTTATTATCTTTTTATTTTTATTTATTTATTTAATACACTGTAGCACTTCAATAATAATAATAATAATAATAATAGATTTTATTTGTAAAAAGCACTTTAAATTGAGTAAACAACCTCAAAGTGCTACAGTGTATTAAAAAAAATAAAAATAATAATAAAATAAAATAAAATAAAAAGATTTAAAAAAAACAAACTAGAACAGCTAAATAGCTAAAACTAGTATGCATATATCTAAAAAAAAAAGAAGGCTTTTTTTCCTTTTACTTTGAGGTTGTTTACTCAATGTAAAGTACTTTTTACAAATAAAATCTATTATTATTATTATTATTACCTCAGCGAAGATGCACGTTACCATCGAACAGCTGGTGCGTAGTAAGTACATTATTTTCTGGACTATCGAGTGCACCTGTGTATAAGCCACACCCACTACATTTTAGAAGAAAAAATATGTTTCCAAATACAGGTATAAGTTATTTACACAGAAATATTTTGTAAATGTTTATTTACATACCTTAATTGTTTCCAAGCGGTGTCCGTAACAGGGCAGTAAAACGGTTGATCAAACAAAACAGAAGTCATGGTCATGGACCCACTAGCTGTGCAAGCTAGCTCTCCAATCAGCTAAACAGACTCAATAACTCCACGGTGACGTTTTGGTGAATTTACTGAGGAATTTGTGAAAGTGAAACAATACAAAAAGAATGCCGCTGTAAGTTAATAATATTAACACAGACACTTGTAAACGTGTTAGCATATTAGCTAATGCTAACAACGCTGGCTTGATTACATTACGATAGCACGTACAAATATGCATGAAAACACTCCTACAGACATCCCACATGGGACGTTTTACTAAATAAGGATTGTTTTAGTTATATTGTAAAACTTACAAATGTTGCTTGGAGTGATGAATGAAGAATCCTTACGGGTAGAACCGGAACGGCACTTCTGCTTCATGGCTGAAAGCTCTAAAAAGAAAAGCACTGCAGCACCTGCAGGGAGCAAACTCGTCCAAAAGATGGATTCAAAGTGTAGGAAAAAAGTAGCGGCTCGTAGTCTTCATGGTAACATTTGTTGCGCTATTAGAAAAGCCAAAAGCAGTGAAGTTGTCACGTTGTGTAAATGGTAAATAAAAAGAGAATACAACAAATCCTTTTCAACTTATATTCAATTGAATAGACTGCAAAGACAAGATATTTCATGTTCACACTGAGAAACTTTCTTATTGTTTGCAAATATTAGCTCATTTGGAATTTGAAGCCTGCAACGTGTTCCAAAAAAGCTGGCACAAGTGGCAAAAAAGAGTGAGAAAGTTGAGGAATGCTCATCAAAGACTTATTTGGAACATCCCACAGGATAATTGGGAACAGGTGGGTGCCATGATTGGGTATAAAAGCAGCTTCCATGAAATGCTCAGTCATTCACAAACAAGGACGGGGCGAGGGTCACCACTTTGTCAACAAATGCCTGAGAAAATTGTTTAAGAACAACATTTCTCAAGCAGCTATTGCAAGGAATTTAGGGATTTCACCATCTACGCTCCGTAATATCATCAAAAGGTTCAGAGAATCTGGAGAAATCACTGCACGTAAGCCATGATTTTTACGGCCCTTGGATCCCTCAGGCGGTACTGCATCAAAAAGTGACATCAGTGTGTAAAGGATATCACCACATGGGCTCGGGAACACTTCAGAAAACCACTGTCAGTAACTACAGTTGGTCGCTACATCTGTAAGTGCAAGTTTAAACTCTACTATGCAAAGCCAAAGCCATTTATCAACAACACCCAGAAAACGCCGCCGGCTTCGCTGGGCCCGAGCTCATCTAAGATGGACTGATGCAAAGTGGAAAAGTGTTCTGTGGTCTGACGAGTCCACACTTCAAATTGTTTTTTGGAAACTGTGGATGTCGTGTCCTAAGAAGAAAAGAACCATCCGGATTGTTCTAGGCGCAAAGTGTAAAAGGCAGCATGTGTGATGGTATGGGGGTGTATTAGTGCCCAAGACATGGGTAACTTACACATCTGTGAAGGCACCATTAATGCTGAAAGGTTTTGGAGCAACATATGTTGCCATCATGGACGCCCCTGCTTATTCAGCAAGACAATGCCAAGCCACGTGTTACAACAGCGTGGCTTCATAGTAAAAGAGTGACGGTACTAGACTGGCCTGCCTGTAGTCCAGACATTGAAAATGTATGAAGGCTAAAATATGAGAAGGGAGACTGTTGAACAACTTAAGCTGTACATCAAGCAAAAATTGGGAAATAATTCCACTTCAAAAATGTGTCTCCTCAGTTCCCAAACCTTTACTGAGTGCTGTTAAAAGGAAAGGCCATGTAACACACTGGTAAAAATGCCTTTTTTGCAATGTGTTGCTGCCATTAAATTCTCAGTTAAAGGGGAAAATTATCACCAGACCTATGTAAGCGTCAATATATACCTTGATGTTGCAGAAAAAAAAGACCATATATTTTTTTAACCGATTTCCGAACTCTAAATGGGTGAATTTTGGCGAATTAAACGCCTTTCTAATATTCGCTCTTGGAGCGATGACGTCACAACGTGGCGTCACATCGGGAAGCAATCCGCCATTTTCTCAAACACCGAGTCAAATCAGCTCTGTTATTTTCCGTTTTTCCGACTGTTTTCCGTACCTTGGAGACATCATGCCTCGTCAGTGTGTTGTCGGAGGGTGTAACAACACGAACAGGGACGGATTCAAGTTGCACCAGTGGCCCAAAGATGCGAAAGTGGCAAGAAATTGGACGTTTGTTCCGCACACTTTACTGACGAAAGCTATGCTACGACAGAGATGGCAAGAATGTGTGGATATCCTGCGACACTCAAAGCAGATGCATTTCCGACGATAAAGTCAAAGAAATCTGCCGCCAGACCCCCATTGAATCTGCCGGAGTGTGTGAGCAATTCAGGGACAAAGGACCTCGGTAGCACGGCAAGCAATCGCGGCAGTTTGTTCCCGTAGACGAGCGAGCTAAACCCCCTGGATGTCTTGGCTCACACCGTCCCTTATGCCACCAAAGATGATCAAGAGAAGAATATCGACCCTAGCTTCCCTGGCCTGCTGACATCAACTCCAAAACTGGACGGATCAGCTTTCAGGAAAAGAGCGCGGATGAGGGTATGTCTACAGAATATATTAATTGATGAAAATTGGGCTGTCTGCACTCTCAAAGTGCATGTTGTTGCCAAATGTATTTCATATGCTGTAAACCTAGTTCATAGTTGTTAGTTTCCTTTAATGCCAAACAAACACATACCAATCGTTGGTTAGAAGGCGATCGCCGAATTCGTCCTCGCTTTCTCCCGTGTCGCTGGCTGTCGTGTCGTTTTCGTCGGTTTTGCTTGCATACGGTTCAAACCGATATGGCTCAATAGCTTCAGTTTCTTCTTCAATTTCGTTTTCGCTACCTGCCTCCACACTACAACCATCCGTTTCAATACATGCATAATCTGTTGAAGCCGCTGAAATCCGAGTCTGAATCCGAGCTAATGTCGTTATAGCTTGCTGTTCTTTCCGCCATGTTTGTTTGTGTTGGTATCACTATGTGACGTCACAGGAAAATGGACGGGTGTATATAACGATGGTTAAAATCAGGCACTTTAAAGCTTTTTTTAGGGATATTGCGTGATGGGTAAAATTTTGAAAAAAACTTCGAAAAATATAATAAGCCACTGGGAACTGATTTTTAATGGTTTTAACCATTCTGAAATTGTGATAATGTTCCCCTTTAAAGATTTGCAAAAAAAACAACAACAAAGTTTCTCAGTGTGAACATGAACTATCTTGTCTTTGCAGTCTATTCAATTGAATATAAGTTGAAAAGGATTTGTTGTATTCTCTTTTTATTTACCATTTACACAACGTGACAACTGGTTTTGGATTTTGTAGATAATATTCAAGTTTAAAAGATAGTCATTTGCTCGCAGGACACGTATTTTCTTCCGTCAAAGTGGCAAAAACCCGAATACATTTGGTAAAAAAAAGATGAAGTACTTTATTGACAGGCTAAAATGATGTGGGCCCCGGACATCGAGTGTGACACCTGTGCTCTAAGGAATGTTTTTTTTAATGTTATAATACTTTACTGTCTCACATCTACTAATACAGCATGTCTCAATGATTCATCCATGGTGTTTAGCCAATAGGAAAACAGTCCTCCTACCTAACTATTGTTGACCTTGAGCACAAAGAGGTTGGTGCAGGTCAGCACGTACAGCCTGTCGTTGGTCGCCCTGAAGCCCAGGAAGGTTTTGCCAGTGTCCAGGCTGGCCACCTGTTGCTTGGCAACCTGCCCTACCTGCCGGCCCTGCTTCCTGTTGAAGAGGACGCCGTCCACCGGCGACGGCTGGCGGTAGATGAAGGCGTGGCGCAGGCACTCGCACAGCGCCGCGTAGGAGAAGTCGGGGGAGCACGTGGCGAACTTCTTGTCCCGCTTGGAGGCCTGGACGTAGCCTGTCGGGGGGGGGAAAAAAGACACCGGGTTTCAAAAAACGCACAGAGGGATCAAGTGGCGAGGAAAAGGCCCGCGGCAGTTGGCAGGTCACATGACAGACAAAGAGACAAAAGCAAATGACCTTTCACTCAAGGAAAATGTGATTAGCCTTCCCCACCTGCCAACTTTTGCTCTTCCGCTTCCTAATTAGGACTAATGCAGTTTGTGTGCATCCACCTCCCTCCTTTTTAAAAATAAACTCTCAATACAATTAAATCTTCCCCCTTGTAGTCATAATTTTTGTGCTTAACCTCCTAAGACCCAGCGTCCTCTGAAGTGGACATTCATGTTAAATATATAACTTTCTGAGAACAAACCAGTGACGTGCGGTGAGGTTGATGGCTGGTGAGGCACTGACTTTATCACAGTCAGATTTACAAACATATGAACCCTAAAGAGTATCTTATTCACCATTTGATTGGCAGCAGTTAACGGGTTATGTTTAAAAGCTTCCCTTCCCTGCTTGGCACTCAGCATCAAGGGTTGGAATTGGGGGTTAAATCACCAAAAATGATTCCCAGGCGCGGCGCCGCTGCTGCCCACTGCTCCCCTCACCTCCCAGGGGGTGAACATGGGGATGGGTCAAATGCAGAGGACAAATTTCATTACACCTAGTGTGTGTGTGACAATCATTGCTACTTTAACTTAACTTTAACTTTACACATACAAACTGTAGCACACAAAAAAGCACATTTAATAAAAAAACGTTATTATGGTCTTACCTTTACTTATAAATGCGCCGCTGTTGTGCTGGATTAATGAACACCATGATGGGAGTGTTATATCAACTAAAGCCCTCACTTCAACTTTCCACGTGCAAGATTGAATCTATTTAAAAAAGTGTAACCGAGGGTTTATAAATGTCGCCTATACTGTATGAAACTACAAAATAACAAACACGGAGGCTCCAGTTTACACGAGGACCACTTTATTTACATTCTTTCAAAAACTTCCGCTCCACTCTGTGTCAAAATTCCGCTCTTAGCGGCTTCAAAATAAGAGCTCAAGGCATATACTGTATAACAGCGCATAACAGGAACTTAACATCACAAAGAGGAAAGACCATAAAAATGTTACAAAAGTTATTTAATAAGAAGCCAAAAAGTGCAAAAACAATAATGTTCATGTTGGAGGAGTTGTGAATTATATACACCTGCAGTCTGCAGGTGTACCTAATGCTGTGGCCCAGCAGTCATTCACAACTCCTCCAACACGAACATTATTGTTTTTGCACTTTTTGGCTTCTTATGAAGTAACTTTTTTAAATAGATTCAATCTTGCACGTGGAAAGTTTAAGTGTGTAACACTCCCATCAGGGGTTGCCGTGCATTCTACGGCGGGGGTGCAGGAGGCGAGCGTCAGCCAGTGCGTCTTTTGCAGCCGTTTTATGATCGCTCAGCACAAGAAACACTTTACACACATACAGTTGTTGACAAAATACACTGTACATTATATACCTCAGCTAACTAAACTATGGAAATGTATAATATAGTTCATATAGCAATACGGTCTCACTGCACAGCAGACCAGCAGTTAGACGAGTACGTCCATGTTGAGGCATTGAGTGACGTGCCTCGACTGGCTGCTGTTCACCGCACCGTCTCTTCTCAGTATTTGAACGGCAAATGTGAAAATTCAGCGATTTTGAATAAAAATAATCTAAAACTGGTGAAGTTAAATGGAAAATAACTTTATAGTATAATCACTGGATACATTTAACAATTTAATATATATTTTTTTCTTCTTTCCATGATGGCAGGTGAGGCGGGGCCTCACCTGCCTCTAGTGACTGCACGTCACTGGAACAAACGTCCTCAAAAGTGGACATTTGTGTCAAGCAGAGAGGACATTTGTGTTGAGTTTATAATCTTCAGAGACCCAGCGTCCTCTGTAGTGGACATTCATGTTAAGTATATAACTTTCTGAGAACAAACATCCTCCAAAATGGACATTTGTGTCAAGCAGAGGGGACATTTGTGTTGAGTTTATCATCTCCAGAGACCCAGCGTCCTCCGAAGTGGACATTTGTGTCAAGCAGAGTGGACATTTGTGTTGAGTTTATAATCTCCAATCCCCTTAAAAGCGAGGCAGAGGTTAAAAACATTCCAGCCCTGTCTCCCTTTAAGTACAATCAATTGTTCGTCTTTAATTCTTGTCACCTCTCATTAGACAGAAGCAAGGAATCTAGGGGGATGTTTCCCTGCAAAAAGGGACACCCTAATACTAATCATGAAGACGCTAAAGTGAGAAGGAAATGGCTTCTGGCGGTGGCACACAACAGGGAAACATCGCACAGGTTAATTGGACGTTGCTGAAAGAGGCTCTCGGTGGTCCAAGAGATTAAAAAGAAATGGCACATGTGAACGCTGCATGAAACACTTTTGCTTGGCATGCACGTTCACAGCAAAACAAACAAACCATTTGGAGGATTCCTGCTTCACAATATACAAACCCCGTTTCCATATGAGTTGGGAAATTGTGTTAGATGTAAATATAAACGGAATACAATGATTTGCAAACCCTTTTCAACCCATATTCAGTTGAATATGCTACAAAGACAACATATTTGATGCTCAAACTGATAAACATTTTTTTTTGTGCAAATAATCATTAACTTTAGAATTTGATGCCAGCAACACGTGACAAAGAAGTTGGGAAAGGTGGCAATAAATACTGATAAAGTTGAGGAATGCTCATCCAACACTTATTTGGAACATCCCACAGGTGTGCAGGCTAATTGGGAACAGGTGGGTGCCATGATTGGCTGCCCTCACTAGCAGCCAATGATCCAGCACAGTTAAATCCAACACTTTTAATTGGGCGACTTCACCCTCCTGATGAAGCAAACTGCTACAACATTTATCAGACCAACCAAATAATATACATCAACCCTTCCCTACCAGCCAACAGTTACACAAAACACTGAGTATTTAGCCTCCAGACTAAGCACGCTACATGCACACAACTCCCCCCGGCCCCAGGGTCGCAGTTGCGAGCTTGCGCATCAGCTGACGAGACAACTGTTCGCCTCTACAATAACAATAGGTTACAAATGTGTGAGTGGTACATTAGCAAATTAGCTCCATTTGTTGTGTAACTAGCTTGGCCTTCTACTGTAAGACAATTTATTTTAATTTTTTTCAGGACTTCTTTGTCCAGTCGTTGTTAAATGTCTGATTTTTGCAATTTATTTTGTTTTTTTAAGGACTTCTTTGTCTAGTCATTGTTAAATGTCAGATTTTTGCAATTTATTTATATTTTTTTCAGGACTTCTTTGTCCAGTCGTTGTTAAATGTCGGATTTTTGCAATGTTTTTAGATTTTTTTCAGGGCTTCTTTGTCCAGTCGTTGTTAAATGTCTGATTTTTGCAATGTATTTAGATTTTTTTCAGGACTTCTTTGTCCAGTCGTTGTTAAATGTCTGATTTTTGCAATTTATTTTGTTTTTTTAAGGACTTCTTTGTCCAGTCATTGTTAAATGTCAGATTTTTGCAATTTATTTATATTTTTTTCAGGACTTCTTTGTCCAGTCGTTGTTAAATGTCGGATTTTTGCAATGTTTTTAGATTTTTTTCAGGGCTTCTTTGTCCAGTCGTTGTTAAATGTCTGATTTTTGCAAAATATTTTGATTTTTCTCAGGACTACTTTGTCCAGTTGTTGTTAAATGTCTGATTTTTGCAATGTATTTAGATTTTTTTTCAGGACTTCTTTGTCCAGTCATTGTTAAATGTCAGATTTTTGCAATTTATTTATATTTTTTTCAGGACTTCTTTGTCCAGTCGTTGTTAAATGTCGGATTTTTGCAATGTTTTTAGATTTTTTTCAGGGCTTCTTTGTCCAGTCGTTGTTAAATGTCTGATTTTTGCAAAATATTTTGATTTTTCTCAGGACTACTTTGTCCAGTTGTTGTTAAATCTCAGATTTTTGCAATTTATTTAGATTTTTTTCAGGACTTCTTTGTCCAGTCATTGTTAAATGTCTGATTTTTGCAATTTATTTTGATTTTTTTTTCAGGACTTCTTTGTCTAGTCGTTGTTAAAAGTCTGATTTTTGCAATGTATCTAGATTTTTTTTCAGGACTTCTTTGTCCAGTCATTGTTAAATGTCAGATTTTTGCAATTTATTTAGATTTTTTTCAGGACTTTTTTGTCCAGTCGTTGTTAAATGTCGGATTTTTGCAATGTTTTTAGATTTTTTTCAGGGCTTCTTTGTCCAGTCGTTGTTAAATGTCTGATTTTTGCAAAAATATTTTGATTTTTCTCAGGACTACTTTGTCCAGTTGTTGTTAAATCTCTGATTTTTGCAATTTATTTAGATTTTTTTCAGGACTTCTTTGTCCAGTCGTTAAATGTCTGATTTTTGCAATGTATTTTGATTTTTTTTTCAGGACTTCTTTGTCCAGTCATTGTTAAATGTCAGATTTTTGCAATTTATTTAGATTTTTTTCAGGACTTCTTTGTCCAGTCGTTGTTAAATCTCTGATTTTTGCAATTTATTTTGATTTTTTTCAGGACTTCTTTGTCTAGTCGTTGTTAAATGTCTGATTTTTGCAATGTATTTAGATTTTTTTTCAGGACTTCTTTGTCCAGTCATTGTTAAATGTCAGATTTTTGCAATTTATTTAGATTTGTTTCAGGACTTCTTTGTCCAGTCGTTGTTAAATGTCGGATTTTTGCAATGTTTTTAGATTTTTTTCAGGGCTTCTTTGTCCAGTCGTTGTTAAATGTCTGATTTTTGCAATGTATTTAGATTTTTTTCAGGACTTCTTTGTCCAGTCGTTGTTAAATGTGTGATTTTTGCAATTTATTTAGATTTTTTTTTTCCAGGACTTCTTTGTCTAGTCGTTGTTAAATGTCTGATTTTTGCAATTTATTTTGATTTGTTGTGGCCAGTGCCCTGTACTTTGCAGTGGTTTGTTGGGGCAGCAGCACCAGCAAAAGGGACTCAAACCGGATTGACAAACTGATCCGGAAAGCCGGCCAAACTATTGGCAAACAGTTGGAGGCGTTTGTGTCAGTGAGGGACAGGAGGACACTGGACAATCCTGCCCACCCACTCCACCAGACAATTGAGGGAAAGCGGAGTTCATACTCTAACAGGCTCCTTCAGCTTCCTTCCCACAGTGTTCCATTCAAGAACTCCTTCATTCCGCACTCCATCCAGCTGTATAATCACTCGCCATACAGCAATAGATGATATCTGTCTATTACCTGACACCTGACATGTTAGCTACTTCTCTTTGTTTTTAATGTCTATTTTCTATTTTCTGCTGGATTTACTCTCTATTTTATGCTGCTGCTGTCACATATACTGTAATATTGTACATGGTCATTGTTATATATTGTATATATGATATAGACATAATATATCAGTATATATAATATACCAGTGACGTGCAGTCACTAGAGGCAGGTGAGGCGGGGCCTCACATGCCATCATGGAAAGAAAAAAAATGTAAAAATAAAAAAATTAAATTAAATTGTTATATGTATCCAGTGATTATACTATAAAGTTATTTTCCATTTAACTTCGCCAGTTTTAGATTATTTTTATTCAAAATCGCTGAATTTTCACATTTGCCGTTCAAATACTGAGAAGAGACGGTGCGGTGAACAGCAGCCAGTTGAGGCACGTCACTCAGTGCCTCAACATGAATTCCGGACTCGGCTAACTGCTAGCCTGCTGTGCAGTGAGACTGTATTGCTATATGAATTATATTATACATTTCCATAGTTTAGTTAGCTGAGGTATATAATGTACAGTGTATTTTGTCAACAACTGTATGTGTGTAACGTATTTCTTGTGCTGAGCGATCATAAAACGGCTGCAAAAGACGCACTGGCTGAGGCTCGCCTCCTGCACCCCCGCCGTAGAATTGTTGTATCAACTAAAGCCCACACTTAAACTTTCCACGTGCAAGATTTAATCTATTTAAAAAAATTATTTCATAAGAAGCCAAAAAGTGCAAAAACAATAATGTTGGTGTTGGAGGAGTTGTGAATGACTGCAGGGACACAACATTAGATACACCTGCAGACTGCAGGTGTATCTAATTCACAACTCCTCCAACACGAACATTATTGTTTTTGCACTTTTTGGCTTCTTATTAAATAACTTTTGTAACCTATTTTCATGGGCTTTCCTCTTTGTGATGTTAAGTTCCTGTTATGCGCTGTTATACAGTATATGCCTTGAGCTCTTATTTTGAAGGCGCTAAGAGCGAAAGTGATGTCACGTTGCGGAGGTTTTTGAAAGAATGTAAATAAAGTGGTCCTCGTGTAAACTGGAGCCTCCGTGTTTGTTATTTTGTAGTTTCATACAGTATAGGCGACATTTATAAACCCTCGGTTACACTTTTTTTAAATAGATTCAATCTTGCACGTGGAAAGTTTAAGTGAGGGCTTTAGTTGCGGCGCATGGACTTAATTTCTAAGTAAAGGTAAGACCATAATAATGTTTTTTTTTTATTAAATGTGCTTTTTTGTGTGCTACAGTTTGTATGTGTAAAGTTAAAGTTAAGTTAAAGTACCAATGATTGTCACACACACACTAGGTGTAATGAAATTTGTCGTCTGCATTTGACCCATCCCCTTGTTCACCCCCTGGGAGGTGAGGGGAGCAGTGGGCAGCAGCGGCGCCGCGCCTGGGAATCATTTTTGGTGATTTAACCCCCAATTCCAACCCTTGATGCTGAGTGCCAAGCGGGAGAGAATGCTGGTATGAGCTTTTAGACATAACCCGTTAACTGCTGCCAATCAAATGGTGAATAAGATACTCTTTAGGGTTCATATGTTTGTAAATCTGACTGTGATGAAGTCAGTGCCTCACCAGCCATCAACCTCACCGCACGTCACTGTAATATACTGTACATATATTATGTAAATATTACGTATATATGTTATATTTTATATCGCTATATTTAGTCTATTTATACCTGCATTGTCCTTTCCATCCTTACACTTTCCATCATTGTAACTGAGCTACTGTGTGGAACAATTACCCTTGTGGATCATTAAAGTTTGTCTAAGTCTAAGTCTATTTTGATTTTTTTCAGGACTTCTTTGTCCAGTCGTTAAATGTCTGATTTTGGCAATTTATTTAGATTTTTTTTTCAGTGTTGAATGAGTAGTCTTCTTCTCTTTCTCACCACACTGCTACTTCACTGTCACACGTTCCTCGCTGTTGCCCCCTGCGGGGTGGCGGGCATACTGCATACATGAGCCACCCTAGTTTCAATGGTTTCAACAAGCCTATTTGGGTGATGTTCGGCTGAATAGACCTGGTTTATGTATTACACCAAGTGATGCCAACCTACTGCTAGCCACCGGCTGGACTGCACTGTATTTGCTCTTTTTTTCCATGTAGGAAATGGAATGGTCTGTCTTACCCAGGGCGTTAAAGGTGGCGACGTGCTCCCACATGTCGGCGGGCATGTCGGGCCGCGGCTGCCACAGCAGAGCGTCCACATCGTGCCTCAGGCAGAGACACGGCATCTCGGCGGGATTGACGTCCACAGTGAACAGGTACTGGTGGCTGCCCAGGTTCACCTGCAGCACAAGATCAATATATCCATCGTTATCCATAAGGCAGCTGTTGTGTTTTAAGTTTGGTGTTATGGTGAGTCTCTGAGGCTGTCAGCGGTCCTAAACTAACCCCGTGGACCCAAATGACAACCTTTCAGCGAGCCATCACGCCTCCACTCCAAAACTCATTTTCTCGCCACTCAGCAACCGGCACGTTTGTTGACTGACAAAACGGCAGAGAGGCGGCGGGGAACGGGTCACGTTATGCGATGAACCCAAACAGACAGGAGACGAGATGCGGGACAAAGTGAAGGCTTTTATCACGGATGCATCTGGAAGCCACGTTTGCACATTTGAATTTACCCGAGCTCTTTAGCCATCGTTTCTATTTTATATTACAAACCCCGTTTCCATATGAGTTGGGAAATTGTGTTAGATGTAAATATAAACGGAATACAATGATTTGCAAATCCTTTTCAACCCATATTCAGTTGAATATGCTACAAAGACAACATATTTGATGTTCAAACTCATAAACATTTTTTTTTTCTGCAAATGATCATTAACTTTAGAATTTGATGCCAGCAACACGTGACAAAGAAGTTGGGAAAGGTGGCAATAAATACTGATAAAGTTGAGGAATGCTCATCAAACACTTATTTGGAACATCCCACAGGTGAACAGGCTAATTGGGAACAGGTGGGTGCCATGATTGGGTATAAAAACAGCTTCCCAAAAAATGCTCAGTCTTCCACAAGAAAGGATGGGGCGAGGTACACCCCTTTGTCCACAACTGCGTGAGCAAATAGACAAACAGTTTAAGAACAACGTTTGTCAAAGTGCAATTGTAAGAAATTTAGGGATTTCAACATCTACGGTCCATAATATCATCAAAAGGTTCAGAGAATCTGGAGAAATCACTCCACGTAAGCGGCATGGCCAGAAACCAACATTGAATGACCGTGACCTTCGATCCCTCAGACTGTATCAAAAACCGACATCAAGCTCTAAAGGATATCACCACATGGGCTCAGGAACACTTCAGAAAACCACTGTCACTAAATACAGTTAGTCGCTACATCTGTAAGTGCAAGTTAAAGCTCTACTATGCAAAGCGAAAGCCATTTATCAACAACATCCAGGAACGCCGCCGGCTTCTCTGGGCCCGAGATCATCTAAGATGGACTCATGCAAAGTGGAAAAGTGTTCTGTGGTCTGACGAGTCCACATTTCAAATTGTTTTTGGAAATATTCGACATCGTGTCATCCGGACCAAAGGGGAAGCGAACCATCCAAACTGTTATCGACGCAAAGTTCAAAAGCCAGCATGTGTGATGGTATGGGGGTGTATTAGTGCCCAAGACATGGGTAACTTACACATCTGTGAAGGCACCATTAATGCTGAAAGGTACATACAGGTTTTGGAACAACATATGCTGCCATCTAAGCGCCGTCTTTTTCATGGACGCCCCTGCTTATTTCAGCAAGACAATGCCAAGCCACATTCAGCACGTGTTACAACAGCGTGGCTTCGTAAAAAAAGAGTGCGGGTACTTTCCTGGCCCGCCTTCAGTCCAGACCTGTCTCCCATCGAAAATGTGTGGCGCATTATGAAGCGTAAAATACGACAGCGGAGACCCCGGACTGTTGAACGACTGAAGCTCTACATAAAACAAGAATGGGAAAGAATTCCACTTTCAAAGCTTCAACAATTAGTTTCCTCAGTTCCCAATCGTTTGAGTGTTGTTAAAAGAAAAGGTGATGTAACACAGTGGTGAACATGCCCTTTCCCAACTACTTTGGCACGTGTTGCAGCCATGAAATTCTAAGTTAATTATTATTTGCAAAAAAATAAATAAAGTTTATGAGTTTGAACATCAAATATGTTGTCTTTGTAGTGCATTCAATTGAATATGGGTTGAAAAGGATTTGCAAATCATTGTATTCCGTTTATATTTACATCTAACACAATTTCCCAACTCATATGGAAACAGGGTTTGTACAATGACCCTGAGGGTTTTGAACGATGACGATGAAAAGAAGCACGTTGCTGGAACTGAAAATGAAGCGGACCTTGTGCTGAAAGGATACTAAACGCCCTATAATAATTGCTGACGGACACTTCCAGCTGCGCTCGCTGCACAATAACTTGCAAGGACCTGTTCTCCATCCACAAAAGGTTTACAAGGACTTCAAGCTCAAAAGGACCGCAGTGAAAGGGCGACGGTACAAAAGCAAAATAAATAAAATAACGGCGGAAGTTCCAGGTTATTTCCACCATGAGCGATTGAGGCCGTGTCTTGTTCACCTCCTCTCATCAACCTTTTGTGTTTCCTTCAGCCTTTTTAAAATGTTCTTTGCACAAGTGATGCGAGGAGCATTGTTTGTTGTACTCACCAATGAACCATCAACATTGCCTCTCTCCTGTCAGAGTTTCAATTCCCACCTCCGGAAGAACTTTGAACATTTCACGAGGGAAGTGCTAGACATTGAGTCCGAGTGGACCATGTTCCGTACCTCTATTATCGAGGCGGCCAATCGGAGCTGTGGCCTCAAGGTGGTTGGTGCCTGTGGTGGCGGTAATCCTAGAACCCGCTGGTGAGGGATGCCATCTAGCTGAAGAAAGAGTCCTATTGGGTTCTTTTAGTTCATAGGACTCTGGAGGCAGCAGACAGGTACCGACAGGCCAAGCGGTGTGCGGCTTCAGCTGGCCATCCATCCATCCATCCATCTTCTTCCGCTTATCCGAGGTCGGGTCGCGGGGGCAGCAGCCTAAGCAGGGAAGCCCAGACTTTCCTCTCCCCAGCCACTTCGTCCAGCTCTTCCCGGGGGATCCCGAGGCGTTCCCAGGCCAGCCGGGAGACATAGTCTTCCCAACGTGTCCTGCGTCTTCCCCGTGGCCTCCTACCGGTTGGACGTGCCCTAAACACCTCCCTAGGGAGGCGTTCGGGTGGCATCCTCACCAGATGCCCGAACCACCTCACCTGGCTCCTCTCGATGTGGAGGAGCAGCGGCTTTACTTTGAGCTCCTCCCGGATGACAGAGCTTCTCACCCTATCTCTAAGGGAGAGACCCGCCACCCGACGGAGGAAACTCATTTCGGCCGCTTGTACCCGTGATCTTGTCCTTTCGGTCATAACCCAAAGCTCATGACCATAGGTGAGGATGGGAACGTAGATCGACTGGTAAATTGAGAGCTTTGCCTTCCGGCTCAGCTCCTTCACCACAACAGATCGATACAGCGTCCGCATTACTGAAGATGCCGCACCGATCCGCCTGTCGATCTCACGATCCACTCTTCCCCCACTCGTGAACAAGACTCCTAGGTACTTGAACTCCTCCACTTCCTCCCCAACCCGGAGATGGCACTCCACCCTTTTCCGGGCGAGAACCATGGACTGGGACTTGGAGGTGCTGATTCTCATCCCAGTCGCTTCACACTCGGCTGCGAACCGATCCAGCGAGAGCTGAAGATCCTGGCCAGATGAAGCCATCAGGACCACATCATCTGCAAAAAGCAGAGACCTAATCCTGCAGCCACCAAACCGGATCCCCTCAACGCCTTGACTGCGCCTAGAAATTCTGTCCATAAAAGTTATGAACAGAATCTGTGACAAAGGGCAGCCTTGGCGGAGTCCAACCCTCACTGGAAACATGTCCGATTTACTGCCGGCAATGCGGACCAAGCTCTGACACTGATCATACAGGGAGCTGACAGCCACAATCAGACAATCCGATACCCCATACTCTCTGAGCACTACCCACAGGACCTCCCGAGGGACACGGTCGAATGCCTTCTCCAAGTCCACAAAGCACATGTAGACTGGTTGGGCAAACTCCCATGCACCCTCAAGGACCCTGCCGAGAGTATAGAGCTGGTCCACAGTTCCACGACCAGGACAAAAACCACACTGTTCCTCCTGAATCCGAGGTTCGACTATCCGGCGTAGCCTCCTCTCCAGACCAACCAGACCAGTTCTCTCGAGAGGGGTTGGACTCTCTTCCACACTGGCTTCAGCTGGCCGCGGAGGCAAAAACTCGGACATGGGATGAGTTCGGGAAAGCCATGGAAAACGACTTCTGGACGGCTTCGAAGCGATTCTGGACCACCGTCCGCCGCCTCAGGAAGGGGAAGCAGTGCACTGTCAACACCGTGTATGGTGGGGATGGTGTGCTGTTGACCTCGACTACGGATGTTGAGGGAATATTTCGAAGACCTCCTCAATCCCACCAACACGTCTTCCTATGAGGAAGCAGTTCCTGGGGAATCTGTGGTGGACTCTCCTATTTCTGGGGCTAAGGTTGCTGAGGTAGTTAAAAAGCTCCTTGGTGGCAAGGCCCCGGGTGGTGGATGAGATCCGCCCGGAGTTCCTTAAGGCTCTGGATGCTGTGGGGCTGTCTTGGTAGACAAGATTCTGCCACATCGTGTGGACATCGGGGGCGGTACCTCTGGATTGGCAGACCGGGGTGGTGGTTCCTCTCTTTAAGGGTGTGTTCCAACTATGGTGGAATCACACTCCTCTTAAATTGACTCGAAAAAAAGCTTCCATTTATATTCTGTTGCTTCGATTAACTGTTCAATGAGTCCAACAATAAAAACAGTTCAAATCCAGACGTTATTGCTATTTCAGTTTTGATGATGTGCATTTACCCCCCCCCCCCCCCCCAAAAAAAAATAAGAATGAAGTTAATGGCAAGCAGAAAAAATATTGTTTAAACTATAATACATTGAGGCTATAAAGTGTGTTTTATCCAATTACTCAATTAATCAAACAAACTACTTGATAGATTACTCGATTACTAAAATAATGGATGGCTGCAGCCCTAGTGTCCGAACACTAAATACATCAAACAGAAGCAAAGTCCAGTTTTTGTTACGATCGATAACTAAAGTTAGTAGCTAAACTTTGCTAAATCACTTTCATTCTCTGACAACACACACAGCTAATGTGTGTTAGTGTGCCGTTTACATCATAGCGTGTAGGAACGGGTACCGTTCACATTTGAACTGGTACCGGTACCCAACGGTACCAATGTTCCGCATTTTCGTGTGTGTGAATACGCTTGCAATGCAGTTGCACTTCCAATACATTAGATGGCAGCACTATACAGGCTATCTATGGTACGTCGTCTCAACTCGGAAGTAGATTTTTTTCCAGGAAGCTGAATGCCTTATGTTGCGCCCTACAAAGTGTTTACACTGTAAGTATTGTGCCTATTACACACCGACTGTTTGATTGTAACATTCATGTCAGTTGTAGTTTTCACTACCACATTTGGAGGTGTTCAAATCGCTAATAGTAGCCTGTCTATAGCAAATCCAATGCAAATTAGCACATTTTGAAAGAGTGAAGCCTTAATTTACGTTTGAGCGTTTTTTTTACCAAGCATACTTGCTTTGTTGGTGTTGCAAAATGCAACCTTACTTAGTCCTGAGTGCCGCTTGACTGATCGGCATCCAAATATGTCACATTTGATTTTAAGTGAATCGATATCCGAAAGTACCAACGGAATTTGGTCTATGCGTATAAGATGACCAAGTTTGGTAAAACCATCCCTAATTACGTATGAAAAAATACCGAAAGAGGGCGGGATGTTTTGCTTAAAACACTCTGGGAAGTTAGCGCCCTCTAGGAATCCCCTGGGATTTTTGCACCAGGGGCCACACGCTGATCAACGTTTAATAAAGTCAAACACAAATAAGGCAACAAGAGAAGTATCCAACACTTCTCTTTTCTAAAGTAAATGTGCACAGTAGATATAGATCATTTACATCAACTATATCAGTGTTTTTCAACCACTGTGCCGTGAGATACAGTCTGGTGTGCCATGGGAGATCTAGTTTCACCTATAAGGAGTAAAACATATTTTTTGTAAACCAGTAATTCTAGTCTGCAAATGATGTGTTGTTGTTGAGTGCTACTCGGCAGAGTAACCGTGTAATACTCTTCCATATCAGTAGGTGGCAGCCGGTAGCTAATTGCTTTGTAGATGTGGGAAACAGCGGGAGGCAGTGTGCAGGTAAAAAGGTATCCAATGCTTAAACCAAAAATAAACAAAAGGAAAGTGCCTCTAAGAAAAGGCATTGAAGCTTAGGGAAGGCTATGCAGAACAAAACTAAAACTGAACTGGCTACAAAGTAAACAAAAACAGAATGCTGGACGACAGCAAAGACTTACTGTGGCGCAAAGACTTACTGTGGAGCAAAGACGGCGTCCACAATGTACATTCGAACATGACATGACAATCGACAATGTCCCCCACAAAGAAGGATAAAAACAAAGTAGATGCGGGAAATATCGCTCAAAGGAAGACATGAAACTGCTACAGGAAAATACCAAAAAGAAGTAAACCACTACACACAGGAAAACAGCAAAAAAGTCCAAATAAGTCAGGGTGTGATGTGACAGGTAGTGACAGTACACTTACTTTGAGACAAGAGCTATAGTGATGCTTGGTTATGCTTTAAAGTCATATCCAACAATTGCGACAACGACTTTTTACTGTCAACTGAGTTTCGTTTTTTAATGATTTCTGCTGGTGGTGTGCCTCCGCATTTTTTCAACGCAAAAAATGTGCCTTGGCTCAAAAAAGGTTGAAAAACACTGAATTATATGATTCGTCTGAGTGGTTGGACAAATAAAAAAATTAATTAAAAATTATATATTTTTATAAATCGATTTTTGATTTTTTTTTTATTGATTAAGAAACGTTACAAATAATAATCACGATTAATTCAAATTGTTTTGACACTGTGGGGGGGGGGGGGGGGGGGGGGGGCCTTGGCCTGCGGACCTGCAGCGAAGCGGGGTGTGCCAGGACCGGTTTCGAGATTAGCGACAGGTGATTAGATAAGCCAGCCCAGGTGTGCCATCTACGCACCTGTCGCTAATCTCGAAGCCGGTCCTGGCACACCCCGCTTCGCTGCAGGTCCGCAGGCCACGCCCCCCCACAGACACCCTTGTTGATTAGCATTGGTGTTGTTTGGGAAGGGATCCGTGGTTCCTCCTCTACGTCACAGATCACGCGCGCATTATTTTCCTCACTCTATTTACTCGCAAACAGTGCAAGTCTGTAGGTGTTCCACATCAGATATTTATGATAATAGCTTCAGCATGGAGGCAACTTGTCTTTCCATTTATACCGCTACTTTCAAACATCCTCCATGATGGAGCTGTGGCTGGTCTCCACGGCAAAGTGCATGGAAGAGAAAGCCAGGAAACGTAAACACACAAGCTCTCTGTCTTTTCTGTCGGGCGCAGTGGCGGACAAACAAAAGGAGCTAAATTAATAGGATGTGCTACAATTTGAAGATGAAAGGGGTCAGGAAAAAAACAGGCCAGCGAGCGGGTAAATGGAGGAAGAAGAATGGGAAGGTAAGGCTTCCTGGGCGATGTTGCACATGCTCACACGGTCACTGATAGCCTTCAAAAGATTGATGGTTGTTTGTGGGCAGCATTAAAGGGCTTTTGCTGACATTCGTCCTAATTAGAAGTCTGCCATTCATTCCACAGTGGAGTGGACTCCTGCAGGAGCTTTGTCGTGGACACAAAAAGAAAGTGAAAGAAGACCATTAGCCGTGGACATTAAGCGTTCTCTTCTAGGTGATTCTGTGAGGACGGCAGACGAAGGAGGACGCTCTTCCAGGTAATTCAATGTGTAGGTTCTGAGATTATTTTTATCGGAAGAACTCTTCGGAGAGGTTTTGTGCACTCGCGCAAGGAGCGCGATAAAACTGGCAAAGCGTGACGAGGGGGCGAGAAGGTGGCCAGCAGCCGGAGTAGCCTTCTTGTTCCCTGGGATGAACTGAGTCAACAGATGGAGGGTCCTCCATTGCAGGCAATAAAACGCTCTAAAATATCCAGAAACTGCAAACAATATTCCATTTACATGTCGTGACCTGAAATTAAGCAAATATGAATTATATATTGTTATTATAAGTGCTAACGCAGACAGACTATTTTAGAAAAAGCCAACAATACCCCATTTACATGGCGTGACCTGAAATTAACCAAATATAAAAGATATTGTTATTATAAGTGCTAACTCAGACTGACTATTTTAGAAAAAGCCAACAACACCCCATTTACATGTCGTGACCTGAAATTAACCAAATATGAACTACATTGTTATATAAGTGCTAACTCAGACAGACTATTTTAGAACGTGCCAACAATACTCAATTTACATGTCATGACCTGAAATTAACCAAATATAAAAGATATTGTTATTATAAGTGCTAACTCAGATTGACTATTTTAGAAAAAGCCAACAACACCCCATTTACATGTCGTGACCTGAAATTAACCAAATATGAACTATATTGTTATTATAAGTGCTAACTCAGACAGACTATTTTAGAACGTGCCAACAATACTCAATTTACATGTCATGACCTGAAATTAACCAAATATAAAAGATATTGTTATTATAAGTGCGAACTCAGACTGACTATTTTAGAACGTGCCAACAATACTCAATTTACATGTCATGACCTGAAATTAACCAAATATAAAAGATATTGTTATTATAAGTTCTAACTCAGACTGACTATTTTAGAAAAAGCCAACAATACCCCATCTACGTGCCGTGACCTGAAATTAACCAAATATGAATTGTGTTGTTATTATAAGTGCTAACGCAGACTGACTATTTTAGAAAAAGCCAACAATACTCCCATTTACATGCCGTGACCTGAAATTAACGAAAATTTAAAAGATATTGTTATTATAAATGCTAACTCAGACTGACTATTTTAGAAAAAGCCAACAACACCCCATTTACATGTCGTGACCTGAAATTAACCAAATATGAACTATATTGTTATTATAAGTGCTAACTCAGACAGACTATTTTAGAACGTGCCAACAATACTCAATTTACATGTCATGACCTGAAATTAACCAAATATAAAAGATATTGTTATTATAAGTGCGAACTCAGACTGACTATTTTAGAACGTGCCAACAATACTCAATTTACATGTCATGACCTGAAATTAACCAAATATAAAAGATATTGTTATTATAAGTGCTAACTCAGACTGACTATTTTAGAAAAAGCCAACAATACCCCATCTACATGCCGTGACCTGAAATTAACCAAATATGAATTGTGTTGTTATTATAAGTGCTAACGCAGACAGACTATTTTAGAAAAAGCCAACAATACCCCATTTACATGGCGTGACCTGAAATTAACCAAATATAAAAGATATTGTTATTATAAGTGCTAACTCAGACTGACTATTTTAGAAAAAGCCAACAACACCCCATTTACATGTCGTGACCTGAAATTAACCAAATATGAACTACATTGTTATTATAAGTGCTAACTCAGACAGACTATTTTAGAACATGCCAACAATACTCAATTTACATGTCATGACCTGAAATTAACCAAATATAAAAGATATTGTTATTATAAGTGCGAACTCAGACTGACTATTTTAGAACGTGCCAACAATACTCAATTTACATGTCATGACCTGAAATTAACCAAATATAAAAGGTATTGTTATTATAAGTGCGAACTCAGACTGACTATTTTAGAACGTGCCAACAATACTCAATTTACATGTCATGACCTGAAATTAACCAAATATAAAAGATATTGTTATTATAAGTGCTAACTCAGACTGACTATTTTAGAAAAAGCCAACAATACCCCATCTACATGTCGTGACCTGAAATTAACCAAATATGAATTGTGTTGTTATTATAAGTGCTAACGCAGACAGACTATTTTAGAAAAAAACAACAATACCCCATTTACATGGCGCGACCTGAAATTAACCAAATATAAAAGATATTGTTATTATAAGTGCTAACTCAGACTGACTATTTTAGAAAAAGCCAACAACACCCCATTTACATGTCGTGACCTGAAATTAACCAAATATGAACTATATTGTTATTATAAGTGCTAACTCAGACAGACTATTTTAGAACGTGCCAACAATACTCAATTTACATGTCATGACCTGAAATTAACCAAATATAAAAGATATTGTTATTATAAGTGCTAACTCAGACTGACTATTTTAGAAAAAGCCAACAATACCCCATGTACATGCCGTGACCTGAAATTAACCAAATATGAATTGTGTTGTTATTATAAGTGCTAACGCAGACAGACTATTTTCGAAAAAGCCAACAATACCCCATTTACATGGCGCGACCTGAAATTAACCAAATATAAAAGATTTTGTTATTATAAGTTCTAACTCAGACTGACTATTTTAGAAAAAGCCAACAATACCCCATCTACCGGTACATGCCGTGACCTGAAATTAACCAAATATGAATTGTGTTGTTATTATAAGTGCTAACGCAGACTGACTATTTTAGAAAAAGCCAACAATACGCCCATTTACATGCCGTGACCTGAAATTAACGAAAATTTAAAAGATATTGTTATTATAAGTGCTAACTCAGACTGACTATTTTAGAAAAAGCCAACAATACTCCCATCTACATGCCGTGACCTGAAATTAACCAAATATGAATTGTGTTGTTATTATAAGTGCTAACGCAGACAGACTATTTTAGCGGAGCATTGATAGCAGTGAACTAATGCTCCCTTCTGCCTGGCCTCAAACTTGCTAAAAATCAATTCTAGATTATAATTCATTCATTTCCCACCTGGTAGTAGACAAATGTGACCTACGTTTGCTTTTTTAAATCCAAACAGCAGTATTATTAACTTCCCTTGATATAATATAATGCATTATGTCTACTTAAAGTACCAGTAAATGGAAAAACCAGTTGACTTTGTATGCTTAATTGTGTTTTCTTTATATAAACAACTTTATTTAATCCACAAAGTACATGAAAATATTGTCTAAACATCACAAAATGCCACAGATTCAGTTGGACATTTTTCGTTTCCACTCAGAACATTTTCGGCAATTTCCGTCGATTCGGGGTCGGATGACGTCGCGAGAGTAACGTTTCTGCCCTTTGACCATATTAGATCAGTCATACTGGAAATACGCAAACATTGTAAAGAGATGTGTTTTTCCTTATGTAAGACATGAACACATAGGGTTGGATTTTTTTTTTTTTTTTTAAATTGTAAATAAATATCTAACAATTGAGTCAACAGATGGAGGGCGCATATCATTATGTCAAGATAATGGCACTAGCATTTACTTCATTTAAGAATATTTTTCAACATATTGAGCAAAAAGGTCTCCTTTTTTTTTTTTCTACCAAGAAAAGCACACTTGTTATTAGTGAGAATATACTTATTTTAAGCTATTTTTGGGTTCATTGAGGTTAGCTCATTTGACATGTTTTGGAAAGTCTTGACAAGCCAAATTTTCTTGTTCTATTGGCAGATAATTTTGCTTAGTTCAAGTAAAATACCCCTCATTTTTGTATTTTTTTTTCTTGTTTTTGAACACTGACTTTTTGCAGTGTGGAATTCAGGGAATTTTTGAATCGGGTTGAATCGGGTGAAAAATGTGGAAGGTAGAGCGCGCCAAAATCTGGAGAAGAAGAAGAGGAAGAAGTGGAAGAAATGTAATAAATAGATGAATTTTGGTGTAGAATAATATAATTGACATTCTTCACTGCAAAAAGTCAGTGTTCAAAAACAAGAAGAAAAAAAGAAAAAAAAATGAGGGGTATTTTATTTGAACTAAGCAAAATTATCTGCCAATAGAACAAGAACATTTGGCTTGTCAAGACTTTCCAAAACAAGTAAAATTAGCTAACCTCAATGAAGCCAAAAATACCTTAAAATAAGTATATTCTCACTAATAAGTGCACTTTTCTTGGTAGAAAAAAAAAAGAGAGACCTTTTTGCTCAATATGTTGAAAAATATTCTTAGTGCCATTATCTTGACATAATGATATGCATACATTTTTTTTTTTTCATGCTTGAAGTAAGTAATGATTACTTTAAAAAAGTAGTTTTATACTTGTGAGTGTTGATGACACAGCTTTGCAACACTTGATATTCTAGTTTCAAGCATGTTTTACTCAATATAGGTCATCACATCTCAGCAACAATCTGTAATATCTTACTGAGATCATTTAGGACCAAAACACTTAAAACAAGTAAAACCATACTTGCCAACATTGAGACCTCCGATTTCGGGAGGTGGGGGGTGGGGGCGTGGTAGGGCGTGGTGGGGGCGTGGCTAAGAGGGGAGGAGTATATTGACAGCTAGAATTCACCAAGTCAAGTATTTCATACACATATATATATATATATATATATATACATACACATCCTGAAAATATGCAAACAAAACTGTGTTTGGATAATTGATACTTCAAACTTGCATAAATAAATCTTAAGGAATATAACATAACTTGGCTTCTGAGAGCTTCAAAATGTAATGAATAAAATGCTAAAGTTGTTGATAAACAAGCAATTATTTTAATAATTAAATATGGTCATTTTAAATGAATTATTATGATAATTTAAAATTAATTATTTCAAATATGTTTATTTTAATGTATAATTCTAATGCCTGGATGTAATAAGGAGTCAGAAAAAATACAAATAAAAATACAATAAATGTTGATGTTTTTAGCAAAATATAGTAAAAATTGATTTAGTTTTTTTTTTTTTTTAATTAATAAATATATTTATTTTTAGGTAAGATAAACATAATAATACAATGTATCTCTAGTCTGGATGATTTAGTTCTTGTCACCCTGTTGTCCTCCTGTCGTGAAAAAAGGCTGTCCTCACTCAGGTCCGCATGGAGCTGGAGGGGGCGTGGCCTCCAGCTCCGGCTGAAAATCGGGAGATTTTCGGGAGAATATTTGTCCCGGGGGGTTTTCAGGAGAGGCGCTGAATTTCGTGAGTCTCCCGGAAAATTCGGGAGGGTTGGCAAGTGTGAGTAAAACACACTAACATAAAATCTGCTTAGTGAGAAGAATTATCTCATCAGACAGAAAGTAAGCAAATATCACCCTTATTTGAGATATTTCATCTTACTTAGATTTCACTTTTTGCAGTGTTGGGAGTGGCGTTGTAAGTGGAAACACTGAAATATGGTTCCTTTCCTAATAAAGGTCTAGTTGTGTTTTTAAAATAGTTACAGGTGTGCCCTCATGAATCCACCATTGGAGAGGCGCAGAAGGAAGTCAAAGGTGGTAACAGACAGCGAGCGCCGGTGTTCAAGTGCGTACCCCTCTACTTACCACCTGAGTGGGCTTGAGTGACTCGCCGTCAAAGTGCGTGAGGCTGGAGGTGTCGTCCGGTAGTCCGTCGCAGTCCTCCAGCTCCTGGGAGTTGCAGGCCGGCTTGTCCTTGTCGGGGTTGGCGAGCTGGGAAGCGACGGGGACAACAGAAGGCGGCGGGTTATTCTCCCGTTTGCATTGATTAGCATTGAAGCAGCGCCTGATTAGCATGGAGACCCTCAAGTGGGAACAGATGATGCTAACGTGGGCTGGGAGGAAGTGGGCAAAAATGTGAGGGCGAGGAGGGCGGAAGGAGGCTCGGAGCAACTGGAGGGGGTTGTTGGTCACAATGGATGCAGGCTCATTTAAAAGTTGGAGGGGACAACTTGTATAAAGGAGAGGACAAACATTGAAAGGCTGCTACATTGGAGTCAGAGCCTTTAACCTCTTAAAGTTGTTTACATGCTTTTTTTTTATTTCTCTTTGCTATTTGGGCTTATTGGACCCTAATTATAATAAAAACAAAGAATCATCTTTTGATATGATGTACTTAGTCCATAAGTACACAAACGTGTACTTCATGTTTAGTGACATGCTCATTCTTATTTTTTTCAAAATTCCATTGTACAAACCCCATTTCCATATGAGTTGGGAAATTGTGTTAGATGTAAATATAAACGGAATACAATGATTTGCAAATCCTTTTCAACCCATATTCAGTTGAATATGCTACAAAGACAACATATTTAATGTTCAAACTCATAAACTTTTTTTTTTTTTTGCAAATAATAATTAACTTAGAATTTCATGGCTGCAACACGTGCCAAAGTAGTTGGGAAAGGGCATGTTCACCACTGTGTTACATCACCTTTTCTTTTAACAACACTGAATAAACTGAGAAAACTAATTGTTGAAGCTTTGAAAGTGGAATTATTTCCCATTCTTGTTTTATGTAGAGCTTCAGTCGTTCAACAGTCCGGGGTCTCCGCTGTCGTATTTTACGCTTCATAATGCGCCACACATTTTCGATGGGAGACAGGTCTGGACTGCAGGCGGGCCAGGAAAGTACCCGCACTCTTTTTTTACGAAGCCACGCTGTTGTAACACGTGCTGAATGTGGCTTGGCATTGTCTTGCTGAAATAAGCAGGGGCGTCCATGAAAAAGACGGCGCTTAGATGGCAGCATATGTTGTTCCAAAACCTGTATGTACCTTTCAGCATTAATGGTGCCTTCACAGATGTGTAAGTTACCCATGTCTTGGGCACTAATACACCCCCATACCATCACACATGCTGGCTTTTGAACTTTGCATCGATAACAGTCTGGATGGTTCGCTTCCCCTTTGGTCCGGATGACACGATGTCGAATATTTCCACAAACAATTTGAAATGTGGACTCGTCAGACCACAGAACACTTTTCCACTTTGCATGAGTCCATCTTAGATGATCTCGGGCCCAGAGAAGCCTGCGGTGTTTCTGGGTGTTGTTGATAAATGGCTTTCGCTTTGCATTGTAGAGCTTTAACTTGCACTTACAGATGTAGCGACCAACTGTAGTTACTGACAGTGGTTTTCTGAAGTGCTCCTGAGCCCATGTGGTGATATCCTTTAGAGATTGATGTCGGTTTTTGATACAGTGCCGTCTGAGGGATGGAAGGTCACGGTCATTCAATGTTGGTTTCCGGTCATGCCGCTTACGTGGAGTGATTTCTCCAGATTCTCTGAACCTTTTGATGATATTATGGACCGTAGATGTTGAAATCCCTAAATTTCTTGCAATTGCACTTTGAGAAACGTTGTTCTTAAACTGTTTGACTATTTGCTCACGCAGTTGTGGACAAAGGGGTGTACCTCGCCCCATCCTTTCTTGTGAAAGACTGAACATTTTTTGGGAAGCTGTTTTTATACCCAATCATGGCACCCACCTGTTCCCAATTAGCCTGCACACCTGTGGGATGTTCCAAATAAGTGTTTGATGAGCATTCCTCAACTTTATCAGTATTTATTGCCACCTTTCCCAACTTCTTTGTCACATGTTGCTGCCATCAAATTCTAAACTTAATGATTATTTGCAACAAAAAAAGAAAGTTTATCAGTTTGAACATCAAATATGTTGTCTTTGTAGCATATTCAACTGAATATGAGTTGAAAATGATTTGCAAATCATTGTATTCCGTTTATATTTACATCTAACACAATTTCCCAACTCATATGGAAACAGAGTTTGTATGTTATACTCTTCTGACACCACCAGATGGCAGTATAAGTGTCCACATAAGCGGCCATAAGACCCCAATTTAGTAGTGTACACAATTTTGGAAATAGGAGCTTAAAAGGTGCTGTCCACGCATGTGGCCACTGGGCCTTTTAATAGACAGCTTCGGATTTTTCACGGTACTATCCCACTATGCATTGCCGGAATCCATTTTGGAGGGCGAGCGCCATTGTTCACGACATATTTCCCAACAATTGCTTGGATTTTACTGACCTCAAGTCCATCCGTCCATCCTTTTTCTACCGCCCATTAAATACGCGTGGTGGTCAAGCGAGCTCTGTTCTCAATAGGTACTAGGGTTGTACCAGTATAGTACCGCGATACTGATAAATCCTATTCGGTACTATACCGCCTCTGAAAAGTACCAGTTCCCTGCCCCCCTTTTTTATGTGGTGACATTGCTGGTTTTACAAGCAGAGGAGCATGTTCGGCGGCACACACACGGAGTACTTACAAGCAGACACAGTGTGTAGACAGAAAAGGGAGAATGGACGCATTTTGGTGTAAAAAGTAAAGATAAAGGTGAAGTTATAACAATGAAACACCCTCAGGAAGAGCTGCTTTAACACATGGCTAGCCAGCTCGCGGCTAACGTCCATCGGAAGTGTTTTAGCTACTTCTAAATCACTAATACTCGCCTCCATGGCGACGAATAAAGTATGTTTCTTGCAAGTATTATTATCACTGGAGGACGAGGAATAGCTAAAAATGCTTCACTACACACCGTAGGAAGATACAATAGCTCACCGGCGTCACAATATAAACAAATGTGGATCTACACCTGACATCCACTGTAATGATACCAAGTACATGAGCGTATCTAGTCGATACTACTATGGATATTTTTTGTCATCAAAAAATCTGTTTTCCTTTTTTTTTAATTCATATTATGTTTATAAAGTCAGTAAATAAGTCCCTGGACACATGAGGACTTTGAATATGACCAATGTATGATCCTGTAACTACTTGGTATCGGATCCATACCTAAATGTGTGGTATCATCCAAAACTAATGTCAAGTATCAAAGAAGAGAAGAATAAGTAATTATTACATTTTAACAGAAGTGTAGATAGAACATGTTGAAACAGAAAATAAGCAGATTTTAACAGTAAATGAACAAGTAGATGAATAATCAATTTTTACAGTTTGTCCTTTATAAAGTGTACAAAATAATAGGTGTATAAATGACACAATATGTTACTGCATAGACTAATTAGGAGTCTTTGTTTGTTTACTTACTACTAAAAGACAAGTTGTCTAGTATGTTCACTATTTTATTTAAGGACTAAACTACAATAATAAACATATGTTTCATGTACACTAACATCTTTTGTTCAAATAAAGACAATAATGACATTTTTTGTGGTCCCCTTTATTTAGAAAAGTATCGAAATACATTTTGGTACCGGTACCAAAATATTTGTATAGGGACAACCGTAAAAAAAAAAAAAGATACCTAAAACGAGCGCCTTTCCGTGTTTTTCTCGCCTTCTCCTAAGTTGGATGTCAAAGTTGACCAACTTCTCAGTTTATGTTCACAACATTCTACTATCCAGGTGAGAGGCATGATTTATAATCTAGAATTAACTTTCACCAACTCAGAGGTGACGGAGCAGCAGCAGCTCAGTGTGTCAATATAGCAGCATAAACTAGTTAGCGCCCCGTGATCGTGAAACTGCTAAAAGTAGTTCCTCTGCGTTAGCGTTTATAACAACAATATCGCTAATACTTGGTTAATATTCAGAACACGAGATGTAAATGTATTATTTTTCACGTTTTTTTTTATGTTTTTAGTGGACTTTATGGGCGGAAGAGTGTATTGCCAATGGCTGCATTGTTAGCCGCCTCATACTTGCCGTATTTTACTAATTAGTATGCATTAAAAAAAGAAAAATGTGTTCTTGTCTTACATCAGGATTGTGAATGATAGGCAAAATTCCACCAAAAAAATGTAGTTACCCTTTAGACCAGGGGTGCTCACACTTTTTCTGCAGGCGAGCTACTTTTCAATTGATCAAGTCGTGGGGATCTACCGGTACCTCATTCATATATATAATTTATATTTAATTATTTATGAAACATATGTTTTTGTTAACAAGTTAAAGGTGTTTAATGATAATGTAAGCATGTTTAACACATAGTTAATATTGTTAAAAAATTAAAGGTGTTTAATGATAATGCAATCATGTTTAATACATATAGTTAATATTGTTAATAAATTAAAGGTGTTTAATGATAATACAAGAATGTTTAATACATATAGTTAATATTGTTAATAAATTAAAGGTGTTTAATGATAATACAAGTATGTTTAATACATATAGTTAATATTGTTAACAAGTTAAAGGTGTTTAAAGATAATGCAAGCATGTTTAATACATATAGTTAATATTGTTAACAAGTTGAAGGTGTTTAATGATAATACAAGCATGTTTAATACATATAGTTAATATTATTAATAAGTTAAAGGTGTTTAAAGATAATACAAGCATGTTTAACACATATAGTTAATATTGTTAACAAGTTAAAGGTGTTTAATGATAATAAAAGCATGTTTAACACATATAGTTAATATTGTTAATAAGTTAAAGGTGTTTAAAGATAATGCAAGCATGTTTAACACATATAGTTAATATTGTTAACAAGTTAAGGTGTTTAATGATAATACAAGCATGTTTAACACATATAGTTAATATTGTTGATAAGTTAAAGGTGTTTAAAGATAATGCAAGCATGTTTAACACATATAGTTAATATTGTTAATAAGTTAAAGGTGTTTAAAGATAATACAAGCATGTTTAACACATATAGATTCCTTTCTTTCATGAAGACAAGAATATAAGTTGGTGTATTACCTGATTCTGATGACTTGCATTGATTGGAATCAGACAGTGGTGTTAAAAACGTCCGCATTTTCGAATGGAGGAGAAAAAAAGTCCTCCTTTCTGTCCAATACCACATGAAACTGGTTGGTTTTTGGCATCTTATTTGTCCAGCTTCCGTACTCCTTTGTATACACTTTACAAGAAATACATTGTCGGCAAACTCCGTAGCTTGCTAACTTGTGCACGCCAGCTTTCTGAGACTCTTGTTTTGTTAGCGCAACTATGCAACTGTGCAGTCGGTCTTTTGAGTTTTGACGCCAGGTACGACGCCAGAGTCTGTTGAAATAAAGTGTTTCTCGCCTTCCAGTCGGTAATTTTAATGAGCTGGCAGCAGCCAGCGTCATCTCAGAAGACCCTCAGGTGCCGTGAATGTCAATCAAGTGACGAAAGTGACGTCATAGTGAAGATTTATGATCGCTCATTTTTAGGACTATTTTTTTAATGCCTGGCTGGTGATCGACTGACACACCCTCCGAGATCGACCGGTAGCTCGCGATCGACGTAATGAGCACCCCTGCTTTAGACGCATCAGGCAGGAAGTTGAATGATGCGGAAACGTTTGTTACTGGATACCTTTTAACACGGTCCTGCCTATCTGTAAGTAATATGCAGCAATATTTATTTGATACCTGTTAGTATTGACAAATATGCTGTTTTGGACTGCAACATTCTTCAATTAAGGACACGCACTACCTATGTCTAGCTTGTGTGCTATTGCGTGCTTAGCTGTTGTGTAGCTGCTACCTCCTAGTAGCCTACAACCTAGTCTAGAATTTTATCAAAATATAACTATAGATGTCAACATTGTGTATGTGCTGAAATATTCATTTATGATTGTTTCGGACATTTTAGATGCAGGCCTGTACAATCCGATAAAGTACTTGTTATTACCGGGTCTTCAGAGGTCAGGTGGTTCAGCCTCTCAAGGATGAGGGCGGCCTGCTCGTCGCTCATCACGTGCTCCCCTCTGCGGTCGCCGATGACCAGCTCGGGCCACATGGGTCCCACGGTGCGCTTCTCCAGCGTCACTTCCAGGCTGAGGAGACAACAACAACAAAAAAGTGTTCCGTTTAAGAAGGTAAATGTGTGACGGAGGGTTGGCACACCTTCTGTCCTCCCTGATCACCCAGGCGCTGGCCTCGGGGTCCACGGAGGCGTACAGCTGGCCCTCTAGCAAGGGGGCCACTCCCTGGACGCCCAGGCTGATGTTGTCCGCCGTCAGCCGGAAGTGGACGCTTTCTTTGGTGACGCCCTCGGGCATGCGGACGCAGGCCGTGATGTCCTCTGCGGTCTGCTGCCAGAAGTAAAAGGGTTCTGGACACAAGAGGATTATTGATTAAAAAAAAACATCTGGTACAACTGGTTGGGAATATTGAGAAGATGCAGATGGAATACTTCTGTCAGTACCATTTGACTTCAAGTCTGCTCATTAGGATGTTTTCAAGGTATTTTACTTTGAAAATAAACCAGAGGTTTTATTTTGCATCTTTGGGCACCACACAATTCGTCATTTTTTCCCCCACAGAGACGTTATGCACCAGGTGTCATGTCTGTGTGATCATGTTTTTGTTTTGGTCATGTTCGGTTTTGTTTTTGGACTTCTTGTGCACTTTTGTTTTGTCACCATAGCAACCATTAGTTTTCACCTGTCACGTCACGCACCTGTTTCACGTTTTGAGTCACGCACCTGTTTTCGTTAATCATGTCTGTAGTATTTAAGTTCATTGTTTTCAGTTTGTCTTTCTGGTGACATCCCGCATTTATGCTTCTGCACACTCTCCACACCCTTATGACCCTTGCTGCTCTTTTTTCAGGCCGGTTCCATGCCAAGTAAGTTTCTGTTTATTAAGCCACAGTTAGTGTTTTTTGTTGTTCATAGTTTCTGCCTTTGTGCAAGTATTTGTTTTCATAGCCAAGTCGTTTCTCCGCCACTGTGCGCGCTTTTTGTTTGTACTTTTTTGTAGTTATAGTGTTTAAATAAATCATGTATTCACCTTCACGCCACATCTGGTCCAATTCACTTGCACCTCGGGAGAACAAACCACGCCACAGTCCCAGTCATGACACCAGGTGCAAGTGGAAGCAGTACCGGTACCAAAATGTATTTTGATACTTTTCTAAATAAAGGGCACCACAAAAAAATGTCATTATTGTCTTTATTTGAACAAAAAATGTTAGTGTACATGAAACATATGTTTATTATTGTCATTTAGTCCTTAAATAAAATAGTGAACATACTAGACAACTTGTCTTTTAGTAGTAAGTAAACAAACATCCATCCATCCATCCATTTTCTACCGCTTATTCCCTTTGGGGTCGCGGGGGGCGCTGGAGCCTATCTCAGCTACAATCGGGCGGAAGGCGGGGTACACCCTGGACAAGTCGCCACCTCATCGCAGGGCAAACAAAGACTCCTAATTAGTCTGCTGACGTATGCAGTAACATATTGTGTCATTTATACACCTATTATTTTGTACACATTATGAGGGACAAACTGTACAAATGTATTATTAATCTACTTGTTTATTTACTGTTAATATCTGCTTATTTTCTGTTTTAACATGTTCTATCTACACTTCTGTTCAAATGTAATAATCACTTATTCTTCTCTTCTTTGATACTTTACATTAGTTTTGACACCACGCATTTAGGTACCAATCCGATACCAAGTAGTTACAGGATCATACATTGGTCATATTCAAAGTCCTCATGTGTCCAGGGACGTATTTACTGACTTTATAAACGTAATATGAATTTTTGAAAGAAAAACGTTTTTGTGACGATAAAAAAATATCGATGTAATCATAGTAGTATCGACAATATATGCTCTTGTACTTGGTATCATTACAGTGGATGTCAGGTGTAGATCCACCCATGGCATTTGTTTACATTTTGACGCCGGTGAGCTATTGTATTCTCCTACGGTGTGTAGTGAAGTATGTTTAGCTATTCCTCGTCCTCCAGTGATAATCCTACTTGTAAGAAATGTACTTCATTTTCCAGGATTAGTCATTTAGAAGACGCGAAAACACTTCCGACTGCGGATGGATGTTAGCCATGTCTTAAAGCAGCTCTTCCTGAGGGTGTTTCAGTGTTATAACTTCACCTTTATATTTACTTTTTACACCAAAATGCATCCATTCTCCCTTTTCTGTCTACACACTGTGTCTGCTTGTAAGTACTCTGTGTGTGTGCGCTAGAGATGCGCGGATAGGCAATTATTTCATCCGCAACCGCATCACAAAAGTCGTCACCCATCCGCCATCCAACTGAGCTAACATTTTATTAAAACCGCACCCGCCCGCACCCACCCGTTGTTATACATCTAATATAGACGATGCAAGGCATTAGTGAGGTTATAAAGCTTTTGCCTGTTAAAGAAAGGAGACTGATCCAATGCAGCAGAGACATTCAATGCGTGCCACGCTGTCACGGCCCAGACGCACACCAGTGCGCAATCATCTGGGAGCCGCGCCGAGCGCACCTCCAAGCACACTCGCACCACTCAAACTGCTGCAGGCAGCTGCGTTCTATCTTGTTTTAACATCCTGTGGCACTCTTCTGGGATCACGACGGACGAAACTGCTCATGTTCAGGGTGTTTGTGGAGGTTCGGGGTTTTGCACAAATGTGATGCACCATGTTAGATGTCCCGGTTTTGTGACTGTCGTAGACATAAACAGCGTCGCAGCTCTTGCAAATCACGTAGCCAGCATTACTATCATCCTGATTTACAACCTCATAAAAACAAGTCCACGCTGAACTTTTCTGGCCTTTTTTTCCCCTGGTCTTTAGTATTCCCTTTTTTAGTTTGTCGCGTGTCACGTTTGCTGCCGGCGTTGCCATCTTTTTTTTTTTTCTTCTTCTGTTGTGGCGTGCTGCAGGTGCCTGCTCGTTTTTCGTATGTGGGTAACAACATTTAACTATGTATATATATTTCCGAATTGGTTTAACTGCCACCCGCCTGAATCTATTTAAAATCTTTTTTTTTTTTTTTTTCAACCGCCCGACCCGCGGATAAAATCTAATTTTTTTAAATTTCAACCGCCCGACCCGCGGATAATCCGCGGACTCCGCGGTTGTGTCCGCAAACCGCGCATCTCTAGTGTGCGCTGCCCAACATGCTCCTCTGCTCGTAAAACCAGCAATTGCACCGCGTGCCGACGACGTGCCGTCATGCCTGTAAAAAAAAAGGGGAACCGGTACTTTTCAAAACAGAGCATTGTATTGTTTTTGCTTCATTAGCACCGTGATACTATACTAGTACCGGTGTACCGTACAACCCAAGAGGCCAACAAAGCTTGAAGGAATGACTCTGCCCACTATCAGCGCTTCCATCAGGGGCAATTCTGCAGCCTCGTCCTCCACTTGATAGTGATACGTTCCTGAGACCCACAAACAACAATCTGTCCCTAGACGACCTGGAGCCCATTCACTCCTAGGCATCTTTTTGTTCCGTTTCTGCACATTCTCGCCTCAGCTTAAAAGCTTTTTTCCCTCGGTTGCCAATGATTCAAGCAAGGAAATCAAAAACAACGCCAAAACATTCCAAAGACCTCATTTTCGCACACCCACTCTCTTCTTTGGACTGGAAATATGGCATGGAATTTTGGAGAAATAGGCGGAGGAGGTCCTGATGCCACATAACTCTGCACTGGGCTTGTCGTCTCGCAATGATGACAAAGTGTGCTGACTCATCGAAACAAGATCCTGACTCATTCAACACAGTTACCACATGCTGGGCAATACTTACAAATGTTGCATATATGGTGTCAACTCAATAATACGGCATATGTGTGTGTGGCCTGGGTGACATTTTCGATCCACAGCTCTTTTTGCTGAATATTTTCAAAATAAAATGCATGCATACAGTAAGGGCTGGGTAATATTACTAAAAACTATATCTCCATATAAGTGTTTGATATTGGTTTAATTTAATTATTTTTCTAAGACTTATGTAAAATAAATAGCAGAAGGAAAAATATATTTAAATGTAGATATTTTTATTTCAACCTTCCTCTGATTATAATCCCCTCAGATGTCAAGGCAGAAAGGAAAGAAAATGTCAACAAAACCACCAATCAAAAACAATCAATGTAAACAAAATTTAAACAATAACCTATAGATGTCAACATTGTGTACGCGCTGAAAGATTAATTTATAATTGTTTATCAAAATATAACTATAGATGTCAACATTGTGTATGTGCTGAAAGATTCACTTATGATTGTTTATCAAAATATAACTATAGATGTCAACATTGTGTATGTGCTGAAAGATTAATTTATAATTGTTTATCAAAATATAACTATAGATGTCAACATTGTGTACGCGCTGAAAGATTAATTTATGATTGTTTGTCAAAATACAACTATAGATGTCAACATTGTGTATGTGCTGAAAGATTCATTTATGATTGTTTATCAAAATATAACTATAGATGTCAACATTGTGTACGTGCTGAAGGATTCATTTATGATTGTTTGTCAAAATATAACTATAGATGTCAACATTGTGTATGTGCTGAAAGATTCATTTATGATTGTTTATCAAAATATAACTATAGATGTCAACATTGTGTATGTGCTGAAAGATTCACTTATGATTGTTTATCAAAAAATAACTATAGATGTCAACATTGTGTATGTGCTGAAAGATTAATTTATGATTATATGATTATATAACTATAACTGTGCGACCCTTCAATTGTTTTTTCCGATTATTATATTTTCATAAATGGTGAGGGGCCATAATCGAAATGGAAATTAAAATTCTATTAATTGTCTAGCCCTTCAACAAACCCTTGCATCTGCAAGTGAATACTGCTTCACTCAACATAAACTAATTCACAATTTAAATATTCCATCCTGGATACGTGGGTTGGTTTAGCATTGAATAAAGCCCTGCTAAAATATGCATCTGCAGGTAAACAAGCACCAATTTGAACATCTGGATCTTCCTCTAAGAGAAATGGAACCTTTCAAGTGAACTCGGAACCAACAAGGTGATGAGGGAGACCCGGACAACCTAATAAAACCATAATGATATGAATGTGGTGTGGTCACAGGTCTCATGGAGGGAGGCGGGACTGTTGGTCAGGGTTCAGGTATTGGATTTCATGGGCTGGAGCAATTCATTTGAAATGGGAATTACTTGAAGGGACCATGTGATGAGAGACACACTGGCTCAGTCCGAAGTCCCCCACTTTCCTCTTCTTCTTAACCCTCCCCCACGGCTTGTCAAACGTACGGCCCACGGGGCGAACGGGTTTTAATGCGGCCCGCGGATCAGTTTGGTAAATACGGGACACATGACTGTGTTTAAAGATGACGTGTCAGCTGACTTTAAGCGCCTTCTGGATTGGCTGCAGCGACTCCAATCAGCGCAGGTGTAAGCAATCACCTGCTCCTGTTGTGGCTGGCAGCAGATGGCGGCAGAATCGAGGCACAATACCTTCTTTCATTGTAAATTATCCACTCTGAGGATAAAATAAGATGCAAAGACTCAAGTCGACTTGACCATCATCTTTGTAGTTAGAGCTTGAAAGCACGATGCGCACCCTGAACTCCATTGTAAAAATGTATGTTTCTACATTTGTTGTGTTTGTTCTATTTTCTTTTATGCTTGAATCTACCATGTTCACATTGGTTAACTTTGTAGTTATGTTACCTTGATTTTGGCTATAGTAACTGTTGTGTTAATATTATAATTGTAATATTTGAATGAAGATAAATGTTTTTTGAGGAAACACTCTATAGCTTTTCCAAACACCTTTAATGGTGAACTGCCAACATGAGAATCTTAAACAGGATTTGTAAAAACACAAAGTCTAAGTTCATTGTGTTCTTCATGGTGTTTTTGAAACGGCACCAATTTTTTTTCCTCAGAATTTTCAGCTAACTTGAAGTGTTTTATCAAGAGGATTATTTGTAATGTGTGCATTTTCAGAATCTGCTAGTTCTATGTGTGGCCAAATTTAGTCAAAAAAGACTTTTCACAAACATGTATCATGTGACATTACTGATGAGGCAGAAAACAAGGAAGGCGGTGTTCAGAAGCAACAACCTACGCCTTGCTGGCTTGTCGTAACGAGCGCTGTAAACATACAATAAACAAACGGTGACAGCGGCTGTGCTGTTTATTCTTTCCAAATGGATAAAACAAATAATATAACCAAGGCTATTTTAGCAAAATATACTAGAACTCGATCAATCTAACAAGCAATAAAAAATACAACAAACTATTAAGTATTGAGTAGCAAAGGGCGAACATCTGTACAAAACCATGAGCATCATTGTTATTAACAACAGTAACTATAAGTGTATTATTTTTATTTACATCATAAATGTTTTATTATTCGGAAATGTATTAATCGGAAATTTCCAACATTAAATTATGTAATGTTGGAAATGTTCCCCTCTTCCTCGATATCCTAGGATGGGGATCGGCAACCCGCGACTGCGGCTCTTTATCGCCGCCCCAATGGCTCCCCGGATCTATTTAAATAAATACATATATTTTGTTTTATAATGGTTTCTGTAGGAGGACAAAAATTACACAACTCTTCGTAGTTGTTGGAACGCCCACTTGGTTGTGTTTATGCGTTGTGTTTATGTCAAATTCGTAAGACGATGGCAGCCTCTCAAAGAGCCCAAAGGCTGTTCGTCGCAATGGAAGGTTTGGGCCGGGCTGTGGGATCACAGACTGTGGTGATTTCTGTACTGAATCGCAAGATGGATCACATCATGGAGAAGCTTGAAAAGGAAAAATTGAATATGAGAGCAGCCAGCATGGACGAATAGAACAGACAAGTCATTGTAATGTCTGCCCGCGGAAAACAAACATCCTAATCTACAATTTGACTCCCTCGAATGGCCTTGACGCTGTGAACAACAGGAACAGGCTGTTCTGAAAACACCCCCGAGGACACCTCAATGATGGACGCTTTTGACCTCCCTCCCTCCTCAACGACACCTGGAGTCGAACTTTTGCTTGCATGCAGAACGGCCCCAGTCTATGAACATTACATCATCACACCCAAGACAATGGGCACATACACACACACACACCCTCCCCCACCCCACACCTTCACTACCGCTTGTTTCCCCTCGGGGTGATGGACGTCTTTCAGCGCTTCATAGCAGCAGGGCCCCAACTCCCCGCCCTCTGTTGCGAGTTGTCGTGATTAAATGTAACGTGTTTATGTGTGCATTGCATGGAGATTTTTTCCCACTCCAGACTAGGCCCCCTGAGGAGCCCAGTCTTGATTGTAGTTTTTTACTCATCTTCTTCCCCAGCGTTTTACCTTTTTCTTATCTTTTACGGGGCGCCCTTGGCGACCCATCAGCGTTCCTGTTCTGTAACCCTGTACACTGTTTGTTTGTCTAATCTTGAACGGGTTTGTGCTGAAAACATAGTTTTGTTGTACTTGTGCAATGACAATTAAGTCATATCCTATCCTATGAGTCACTGATGAGAGTATTTGGCAAGCGCTGTTTTGTCCTACTAATTTCGGTGGTCCTTGAACTCATCGTGTTTGTGTGAACTGTGACGCAACAGTTTGTTTACATGTATAACTTTCATGTCATTCTCGTCCGGACCTGAGGACGACTCGGTGGTGTGAATGGACCAAAGGTGACGCCGGTGAGGAATTGTTGAACAAATGGCTTTTGTTTGATCAAGCGAGTCCTCACAATTACAGGTGCTGCAGCAAACCTGGATGAGATGTTAGCCAAATGAAAATCTCTCTCTCTCTCTGTTAGGGGAACTTCTCCTTATATACCTTCCAGGCAGTCGCATACTCTTTGTTGTCTCAGTCTGGACAAAGCCCAGTTTGTACAAATGCAGAAGACATCCGTGCTCTGACCAATTGAGTCGGGTGACCTCCGACCTCGACTCCTATAGGTGGAAGCTCTTACCAGACGTCGCTAATGTGTTTATACTCCACAATGCCCTGTTGGCGAGAGCAGCAATCTCTGGATGAGCTGTGATAGACATCGGGACCTGAAGCTATCTAAGAGCATCTTTCCTTAATGACGGATTCTGTGATCAAGCTTTAAATGCATGCAATAAAAAATGTACACGATAAAATTTACAGACAATACAATGCCACTCATTGTTTGTGTAATTTTGTCCACCAAACATTTTATGCTGTGCGTGAATGCACAAAGGTGAACTTTGTTGCTGTTATTGACTTGTGTAGAGTGCTAATCAGGCATACTTTGGTCAGTTCATGACTGCAAGCGAATCCATGCTAACATGCTATTTAGGCTAGCTGTATGCACATATTGCATCATTATGCCTCATTTGTAGCTATATTTGAGCTCATTTAATATCCTTTACTCATGTCCTCCGTGTATTTAATTTATATTTACATGTCTCACGACACATTATCTGTGTGTAATATTGGCTGCATTTGTGATAGTTGTTTGTGCGCCATGTTGTTCCAGACCACAGCAAACATTAACATGTTGTTCCAGACCACAGCAAACGTTACCATGTTGTTCCAGACCACAGCAAACGTTACCACGTTGTTCCAGACCACAGCAAACGTTACCCAGCTTGCAAAGATTGTAATAAAGCCATTGGAAGAAGACGGCCTGCCGTTTCCTTTAACTTGGACACACACATCTATACCTTTGGTCATTCTAAGACAGTCATTTCCAGGAGTTATCTCCCCCTCTGAGAAGTTTTACTAATGTTTTCCAATGTTGTAAAAATGTAAACAGATGTAAAACAGATTCTGTGACCAAGCTTTAAATGCATGCTATCTTACGATCTCACAATAAAAAATGTACACGCTAAAATTTACAGACAATACAATGCCACTCATTGTTTGTGTAATTTTGTCCACCAAACATTTTATGCTGTGCGTGAATGCAGGTGAGCTTTGTTGCTGTTATTGACTTGTATAGAGTGCTAATCAAGCATGACTACAAGCGATTATCCATACTAACATGCTATTTAGGCTAGCTCTATGCACATATTGCATCATTATGCCTCATTTGTAGCTATATTTGAGCTCATTTAATTTCCTTTACTCATGTCCTCGGTGTATTTCATTTATATTTGCATGTCTCATGACACATTATCTGAGTGTATAATTGGCTGCGTTTCTGATAGTTGTTTGTGCGCCATGTTGTTCCAGACCACAGCAAACGTTACAGTGTTGTTCTAGACCACAGCAAATGTTACCATGTTGTTCTAGACCACAGCAAACGTTACCACGTTGTTCCAGACCACAGCAAACGTTACCACGTTGTTCCAGACCACAGCAAACGTTACCCAGCTTGCAAAGATTGTAATAAAGCCATTGGAAGAAGACGGCCTGTCGTTTCCTTTAACTTGGACACACACAGCTATACCTTTGGCCATTCTAAGACAGTCATTTCCAGGAGTTATCTCACCCTCTGAGATGTTTAACTAATGTTTTCCAATGTTGTAAAAATGTAAACAGATGTAAAACAGATTCTGTGACCAAGCTTTAAATGCATGCTATCTTACGATCTCACAATAAAAAATGTACACGCTAAAATTTACAGACAATACAATGCCACTCATTGTTTGTGTAATTTTGTCCACCAAACATTTCATGCTGTGCGTGAATGCAGGTGAGCTTTGTTGCTGTTATTGACTTGTATAGAGTGCTAATCAAGCATGACTACAAGCGAATCCATACTAACATGCTATTTAGGCTAGCTCTGTGCACATATTGCATCATTATGCCTCATTTGTAGCTATATTTGAGCTCATTTAATATCCTTTACTCATGTCCTCTGTGTATTTCATTTATATTTGCATGTCTCATGACACATTATCTGAGTGTATTATTGGCTGCATTTCTGATAGTTGTTTGTGCGCCATGTTGTTCCAGACCACAGCAAACGTTACCATGTTGTTCTAGACCACAGCAAACGTTACCACGTTGTTCCAGACCACAGCAAACGTTACCACGTTGTTCCAGACCACAGCAAACGTTACCCAGCTTGCAAAGATTGTAATAAAGCCATTGGAAGAAGACGGCCTGCCGTTTCCTTTAACTTGGACACACACATCTATACCTTTGGTCATTCTAAGACAGTCATTTCCAGGAGTTATCTCCCCCTCTGAGAAGTTTTACTAATGTTTTCCAATGTTGTAAAAATGTAAACAGATGTAAAACAGATTCTGTGACCAAGCTTTAAATGCATGCTATCTTACGATCTCACAATAAAAAATGTACACGCCAAAATTTACAGACAATACAATGCCACTCATTGTTTGTGTAATTTTGTCCACCAAACATTTTATGCTGTGCGTGAATGCAGGTGAGCTTTGTTGCTGTTATTGACTTGTATAGAGTGCTAATCAAGCATGACTACAAGTGAATCCATACTAACATGCTATTTCGGCTAGCTCTGTTTGTGCGCCATGTTGTTCCAGACCACAGCAAACGTTACCACGTTGTTCTAGACCACAGCAAACGTTACCACGTTGTTCCAGACCACAGCAAACGTTACCACGTTGTTCCAGACCACAGCAAACGTTACCCAGCTTGCAAAGATTGTAATAAAGTCATTGGAAGAAGACGGCCTGCCATTTCTTTTAACTTGGACACACACATCTATATCTTTGGTCATTCTAAGACAGTCATTTCCAGGAGTTATCTCCCCCTCTGAGAAGTTTTACTAATGTTTTCCAATGTTGTAAAAATGTAAACAGATGTAAAACAGATTCTGTGACCAAGCTTTAAATGCATGCTATCTTACGATCTCACAATAAAAAATGTACACGCCAAAATTTACAGACAATACAATGCCACTCATTGTTTGTGTAATTTTGTCCACCAAACATTTTATGCTGTGCGTGAATGCAGGTGAGCTTTGTTGCTGTTATTGACTTGTATAGAGTGCTAATCAAGCATGACTACAAGCGAATCCATACTAACATGCTATTTCGGCTAGCTCTGTTTGTGCGCCATGTTGTTCCAGACCATAGCAAACGTTACCACGTTGTTCTAGACCACAGCAAACGTTACCACGTTGTTCCAGACCACAGCAAACGTTACCACGTTGTTCCAGACCACAGCAAACGTTACCCAGCTTGCAAAGATTGTAATAAAGTCATTGGAAGAAGACGGCCTGCCATTTCTTTTAACTTGGACACACACATCTATATCTTTGGTCATTCTAAGACAGTCATTTCTAGGAGTTATCTCACCCTCTGAGAAGTTTTACGAATGTTTTCCAATGTTGTAAAAATGTAAACAGATGTAAAACAGATTCTGTGACCAAGCTTTGAATACGATCTCACAATAAAAAATGTACACGCTAAAATTTACAGACAATACAATGCCACTCATTGTTTGTGTAATTTTGTCCACCAAACATTTTATGCTGTGCGTGAATGCACAAAGGTGAGCTTTGTTGCTGTTATTGACTTGTGTGGAGTGCTAATTAGGCATAATTTGGTCAGTGCATGACTGCAAGCGAATCCATGCTAACATGCTATTTAGGCTAGCTGTATGTACATATTGCATCATTATGCCTCATTTGTAGCTATATTTGAGTTCATTTAATTTCCTTTACTTATGTCCTCTGTGTATTTAATTTATATGTGCATGTCTCATGACATATTATCTGTGTGTAATATTGGCTGCATTTCTGATAGTTGTTTGTGCGCCATGTTGTTCCAGACCACAGCAAACGTTACCACATTGTTCCAGACCACAGCAAACGCTACCACGTTGTTCCAGACCATAGCAAACGTTACCACGTTGTTCCAGACCACAGCAAACGTTACCACGCTGTTCCAGACCACAGCAAACGTTACCATGTTGTTCGAGACCACAGCAAACGTTACCATGTTGTTCCAGACCACTGCAAACGTTACCACGTTGTTCCAAACCACAGCAAACGTTACCACGTTGTTCCAGACCACAGCAAACGTTACCACGTTGTTCCAGACCACAGCAAACGTTACCACGTTGTTCCAAACCACAGCAAACGTTACCACGTTGTTCCAGACCACAGCAAACGTTACCCAGCTTGCAAAGATTGTAATAAAGTCATTGGAAGAAGACGGCCTGCCGTTTCCTTTAACTTGGACACACACATCTATACCTTTGGTCATTCTAAGACAGTCATTTCTAGGAGTTATCTCACCCTCTGAGTTAACAAATTTTGGGTTGCCGGCAACCCCGAACGGGACAAGCGGTAGGAAATGGATGGATGGATGGACCCAGCTCACTTTATCTAGAGGCCCTCACACTTGGCCATTCCTCCTTACCTGATTGAGGTGAACGCGCAAAACAAAGGAGGAAGGGTCAGTATTGGGATTGAGCCATTGTCCTCCTCTCAGGCATGACTAAGACTATCAGAGCTGCTCCAACAGAAGCAGCAAAATGTGGAATGAGTCGCACGCTGTGACAAATAAAACGCGGATGAATAAACCTGCGGTGACGCTTCTCCTTGCACCCACCTGGTTTCTTCTCCACCTCCACGGCCTCCGTCACGGGCTGCTTGAGGGGCCGACCGTCCACGTGGGTGACCACGAACGGCTTCTCCGAGGCCACCATGAGGCCGTCGCCCTGCGGCGTCACCGCGGCGTAGTGAGGCACCGACTTCCCCTTCAGGACACGCCTTTTGGTCACTTTGTAATTCTTCTCCAGGCCTGCGGGGAGGAGATGTCTTCATGAGTCCCCGAGGCGGCGTTAACAAGAAGGATGTGACAACGATGTAGCGCTTGGAGTCAAGTGTCCTGGCACAGTTCTGCAACCTCAGCACCTTCTTTACTCCTCAATCCATCACGTAGTAAAGCATGACTCGCTCTGCTTTTGTTCAAGATCTGCATGATTGAGGAACCACGCGCCTGGATCGATATCTCATTATGCGTGTCACAGCACCCACCTGGCCCCGCCGTGTTGTCCACCGTGATCCACTCCAGCCACACGGAGAAGCCACTTCCTTTGGTTTCCTGGGCGTCCTTGAGGATGCGGAGGAGCAGGACCTCCATGGTGTGGATCTCGGCCTGGACGTGTGACGTGCTGTGGAGGACGACGAAGGGCTCCCCCAAGTCCTCGCTGAACAGAGGCTGACGACGCAAACGCTCCAGTTGAGCCATTTATTTGCATTCTGCTGCCTACAAACTACTGCTTTGATACATTTTCAACATAAAGAAGGGGTGTCCAAAATTTTGCCGCACACCGAAAAATTAAAATGTTTATATTTTATATTTTCAAAACCAATACAATACCGTATAAATAATTTTTTCAACCTTTAGGTTTAATCCCACGAACCCGGAAGGTTCTCCGTCTCAGTCCAAAAGAGTAAAAAAAAATTTTTTTTTTAAAAGACATTGCTTCTGTATCAAAAAAAAGCCCTGTTTTGTTATGGCAAAAACACAAAAATATGCCTTATTTTCCCAAAATTTTTTTCAAAAACGGAATATATGATGTGAAGTAACTGGAGCCTTAAATAGGTCAACACCATTGATTTTGACTTAATATATTTTTTGAAAAATGACAGTTAAAAAAAATTCTATTAAACTACAATTCTTGGGCATCCAAAAGGGCCTCAAGTGTTAAAAAAAATAAAAATGTATGACTTATTTTTAACACTTTTATGAGTTGGGCCTTTTTGGATCCCCGATTAATTTTAGTGGGATTTTGCATTCTGCTGCCTAGAAACTACTGCTTTGATACATTTTCAACATAAAGAAGGGGTGTCCAAATTTTTGCCGCACACCGAAAAATTAAAATGTTTATGTTTTATATTTTCAAAACCAATACAATACCGTATAAAGATTTTTTTCAACCTTTAGGATTAATCCCACGAACCCGGAAGGTTCTCAGTCTCAGTCCAAAAGAGTAAAAAAAAAATTTTTTTTAAAAGACATCGCTTCTGTATCAAAAAAAGCCCTGTTTTGTTATGGCAAAAACACAAAAATATACCTTAAATTTTTTTCAAAAACGGAATATATGATGTGAAGTAACTGGAGCCTTAAATAGGTCAACACCATTGATTTTGACTTAATATATTTTTTGAAAATGACAGTTAAAAAAAAATCTATTAAACTACAATTCTTGGGCATCCAAAAGGGCCTGAAGTGTTAAAAAAAACAAAAAACGTATGACTTATTTTTAACACTTTTATGAGTTGGGCCTTTTTGGATCCCCGATTAATTTTAGTGGGATTTTGCATTCTGCTGACTAGAAACTACTGCTTTGATACATTTTCAACATAAAGAAGGGGTGTCCAAAATTTTGTCGCACACCGAAAAATGAAAATGTTTATAATTTATATTTTCAAAACCAATACAATACCGTATAAAGATTTTTTTCAACCTTTAGGTTTAATCCCACGAACCTGGAAGGTTTTCAGTCTCAGTCCAAAAGAGTAAAAAAAAAAATATTTTTTTAAAAGACATCGCGATCTTCTGTATCAAAAAAAGCCCTGTTTTGTTATGGCAAAAACACAAAAATAAGCCTTATTTTCCCTAAATTTTTTTCAAAAACGGAATATATGATGTGAAGTAACTGGAGCCTTAAATAGGTCAACACCATTGATTTTGACTTAATATATTTTTTGAAAAATGACAGTTAAAAAAAAAATATATTAAACTACAATTCTTGGGCATCCAAAAGGGCCTCAAGTGTTAAAAAAAATAAAAATGTATGACTTATTTTTAACACTTTTATGAGTTGGGCCTTTTTTGGATTCCCGGTTAATTTTAGTGGGATTTTGCATTCTGCTGCCTAGAAACTACTGCTTTGATACATTTTCAACATAAAGAAGGGGTGTCCAAAATTTTGCCGCACACCGAAAAATTAAAATGTTTATATTTTATATTTTCAAAACCAATACAATACCGTATAAAGATTTTTTTCAACCTTTAGGTTTAATCCCACGAACCCGGAAGGTTCTCAGTCTCAGTCCAAAAGAGTAAAAAAAAAAATTTTTTTAAAAGACATCGCTTCTGTATCAAAAAAAGCCCTGTTTTGTTATGGCAAAAACACAAAAATATGCCTTAAATTTTTTTCAAAAACGGAATATATGATGGATAATATACGAAGACTTCTATGGAAATGCAAGAACCGAGACTCAGATTTCCCTCGCCCGGACGCGGGTCACCGGGACCCCCCTCCGGAGCCAGGCCCGGAGTTGGGGCACGATGGCACAGCCCGAAGAGGCAACGTGGGTCCCCCCTCCAATGGGCTCACCACCCATAGCAGGGGCCATAGAGGTCGGGTGCAATGTGAGCTGGGCGGTAGCCGAAGGCAGGGCACTTGGCGGTCCGATCCTCGGCTACAGAAGCTAGCTCTTGGGACGTGGAACGTCACCTCGCTGGGGGGGGGAAGGAGCCTGAGCTAGTGCGCGAGGTAGAGAAGTTCCGGTTGGATATAGTCGGACTCACCTCGACGCACAGCAAGGGCTCTGGAACCAGTTCTCTCGAGAGGGGCTGGACTCTCTTCCACTCTGGCGTTGCCAGCAGTGAGAGACGCCTTGCTGGGGTGGCAATTCTTGTTGCCCCCCGGCTCAGAGCCTGCATGTTGGAGTTCAACCCGGTGGACGAGAGGGTAGCTTCCCTCCGCCTTCGGGTGGGGAGACGGGTCCTGACTGTTGTTTGCGCTTACGCGCCAAACAGCAGCTCAGAGTACCCGCCCTTTTTGGATTCACTCGAGGGAGTACTTGAGAGTGCTCCCCCGGGTGATTCCCTCGTTCTACTGGGGGACTTCAACGCTCATATTGGCAACGACAGTGAAACCTGGAGAGGCGTGATTGGGAAGAATGGCCGCCCGGATCTGAACCCGAGTGGTGTTTTGTTATTGGACTTTTGTGCCCGTCACGGATTGTCCATAACGAACACCATGTTCAAACATAAGGGTGTCCATATGTGCACTTGACACCAGGACACCCTAGGCCGCAGTTCTATGATCGACTTTGTAGTTGTGTCATCGGATTTGCGGCCTCATGTTTTGGACACTCGGGTGAAGAGAGGGGCGGAGCTTTCTACCGATCACCACCTGGTGGTGAGTTGGCTGCGATGGTGGGGGAGGATGCCGGACAGACCTGGCAGGCCCAAACGCATTGTGAGGGTTTGCTGGGAACGTCTGGCAGAGTCTCCTGTCAGAGAGAGTTTCAATTCCCACCTCCGGAAGAACTTTGAACATGTCACGAGGGAGGTGCTGGACATTGAGTCCGAGTGGACCATGTTCCGCACCTCTATTGTCGAGGCGGCTGATTGGAGCTGTGGCCGCAAGGTAGTTGGTGCCTGTCGTGGCGGTAATCTTAGAACCTGTTGGTGGACACCGGCGGTGAGGGATGCCGTCAAGCTGAAGAAGGAGTCCTATCGGGTTCTTTTGGCTCATGGGACTCCTGAGGCAGCGGACAGGTACCGACAGGCCAAGCGGTGTGCGGCTTCAGCGGTCGCGGAGGCAAAAACTCGACATGGGAGGAGTTCGGGGAAGCCATGGAAAACGACTTCCGGACGGCTTCGAAGCGATTCTGGACCACCATCCGTCGCCTCAGGAAGGGGAAGCAGTGCACTACCAACACCGTGTATGGTGCGGATGGTGTTCTGCTGACCTCGACTGCGGAAGTTGTGGATCGGTGGAGGGAATACTTCGAAGACCTCCTCAATCCCACCAACACGTCTTCCTATGAGGAAGCAGTGCCTGGGGAGTCTGTGGTGGGCTCTCCTATTTCTGGGGCTGAGGTTGCTGAGGTAGTTAAAAAGCTCCTCGGTGGCAAGGCCCCGGGGGTGGATGAGATCCGCCCGGAGTTCCTTAAGGCTCTGGATGCTGTAGGGCTGTCTTGGTTGACAAGACTCTGCAGCATCGCGTGGACATCGGGGGCAGTACCTCTGGATTGGCAGACCGGGGTGGTGGTTCCTCTCTTTAAAAAGGAGAACCGGAGGGTGTGTTCTAACTATCGTGGGATCACACTCCTCAGCCTTCCCGGTAAGGTCTATTCAGGTGTACTGGAGAGGAGGCTACGCCGGATAGTCGAACCTCGGATTCAGGAGGAACAGTGTGGTTTTCGTCCTGGTCGTGGAACTGTGGACCAGCTCTATACTCTCGGCAGGGTCCTTGAGGGTGCATGGGAGTTTGCCCAACCAGTCTACATGTGCTTTGTGGACTTGGAGAAGGCATTCGACCGTGTCCCTCGGGAAGTCCTGTGGGGAGTGCTCAGAGAGTATGGGGTATCGGACTGTCTGATTGTGGCGGTCCGCTCCCTGTATGATCAGTGTCAGAGCTTGGTTCGCATTGCCGGCAGTAAGTCGGACACGTTTCCGGTGAGGGTTGGACTCCGCCAAGGCTGCCCTTTGTCACCGATTCTGTTCATAACTTTTATGGACAGAATTTCTAGGCGCAGTCAAGGCGTTGAGGGGATCCGGTTTGGTGGCTGCAGGATTAGGTCTCTGCTTTTTGCAGATGATTTGGTCCTGATGGCTTCATCTGGCCAGGATCTTCAGCTCTCACTGGATCGGTTCGCAGCTGAGTGTGAAGCGACTGGGATGAGAATCAGCACCTCCAAGTCCGAGTCCATGGTTCTCGCCCGGAAAAGGGTGGAGTGCCATCTCCGGGTTGGGGAGGAGATCTTGCCCCAAGTGGAGGAGTTCAAGTACCTCGGAGTCTTGTTCACGAGTGAGGGAAGAGTGGATCGTGAGATCGACAGGCGGATCGGTGCGGCGTCTTCAGTAATGCGGACGCTGTATCGATCCGTTGTGGTGAAGAAGGAGCTGAGCCGGAAGGCAAAGCTCTCAATTTACCGGTCGATCTACGTTCCCATCCTCACCTATGGTCATGAGCTTTGGGTTATGACCGAAAGGACAGGATCACGGGTACAAGCGGCCGAAATGAGTTTCCTCCGCCGGGTGGCGGGGCTCTCCCTTAGAGATAGGGTGAGAAGCTCTGTCATCAGGGAGGAGCTCAAAGTAAAGCCGCTGCTCCTCCACATCGAGAGGAGCCAGATGAGGTGGTTCGGGCATCTGGTCAGGATGCCACCCGAGCGCCTCCCTAAGGAGGTGTTTAGGGCATGTCCGACCGGTAGGAGGCCACGAGGAAGACCCAGGACACGTTGGGAAGACTATGTCTCCCGGCTGGCCTGGGAACGCCTCGGGATCCCCCGGGAGGAGCTGGACGAAGTGGCTGGGGAGAGGGAAGTCTGGGCTTCCCTGCTTAGGCTGCTGCCCCCGCGACCCGACCTCGGATAAGCGGAAGAAGATGGATGGATGGATGGAATATATGATGTGAAGTAACTGGAGCCTTAAATAGGTCAACACCATTGATTTTGACTTAATATATTTTTTGAAAAATGACAGTTAAAAAAAAATCTATTAAACTACAATTCTTGGGCATCCAAAAGGGCCTCAAGTGTTAAAAAAAAATAAAAATGTATGACTTATTTTTAACACTTTTATGAGTTGGGCCTTTTTGGATCCCCAATTAATTTTAGTGGGATTTTGCATTCTGCTGCCTAGAAACTACTGCTTTGATACATTTTCAACATAAAGAAGGGGTGTCCAAAATTGTTCCGCACACCGAAAAATGTTTATGTTTATATTTTGTATTTTCAAAACCAATAAAATACCGTATAAAGATTTTTTTAAACCTTTAAGTTTAATCCCACGGACCTGGAAGGGTTTCAGTCTCAGTCCAAATTTTTGTTTTAAAAAGTCATACATATATATTGTTTCATTTTTATTATTATTCTACACTTAAAACTGTAGATAAACTTTAGCTCTGTCGCTATAGAGTAAAAAAAAAAATTATCGAAGAAAGCCCAGTTTTTTTATGGCAAAAACACAAAAATAAGTCTTATTTTCCTGAAACTTTTTTCTAAATAGAATATTTGATGTGAAGTAACTGGAGCCTTAAATAGGTCAACGCCATTGATTTTGACTTAATATATTTGAAAAAAATGACCAAATCTGTTAAAAAAAACAAATTCTTAGGCATCCAAAAGGGCCTCAAGTGTTAAAAGTAAAATAGAAAAAATGTATGACTTATTTTTAACACTTTTATGAGTTGGGCCCTTTTGTATCCTCGATTCATTTTAATGGGATTTTTTATTTTGGCTCCAAAAATATAAATGAATTTAAATCAATGTTGTTATGAATTATTGACTGAGTTAAGGCTCCAATTATTTTGCATCAAATATTCCACTTTGAAATATTTTTTAGGGGAAAACAATTCATATGTTTGCCATATTATAAAATATATATTTTTTTTTTTACAAAAACGGCATAAAACAAAAAATAAAAAATAAAAATAAAAATAAAAACTTATAATGAACAGACTTGTTGAAAGCAAAAACAATTTTTTTTATTTAAAAATAGTAAAACTTATTTTGTGGGGCCCTTTTGGATCCCCAATCATATTGGTGGGAATTATTTTTAAAAACAGTCACTGCTCAAAAAATTATCGATTTTTATAAAGAATTGCGATTATTATTTGTAACGATTCTTAATCGATTAAAAAAAAAATCAAAAATATACTTTTTTGTTCTGTTGTGGTTGCATTTTTTTTTTTTGCACCATGACTAGGGAAGGTTGTCTGCATGGGGTCATATAAGTAAATGCTGCAGAGCAGCAGAGTGAAATACTCACGTTGTCCACTAGATGGCGACAAAAGAGCAAAGTAACAGTATTACCTTATTAGAACTCATGATGTCTTACGGGCCAAATTGAAGACCGTGGTTTGGACACCCCTGTTGTAGGGTGATCAGGTAAGCAGGTGTGCACCCACCTCCCACTTGCAGTGGGTGCTCTCCCCCCGCTTGCTGGTACGAAGCAGGTAGAGTCTGCCGGCCCCGTCGGAGAGGGCGGCCCAGGTGGCTGACGTGAAGCTGAGCGAGGCGTTCAGGCGGTCCTCGCGTCGGCCGCGGTCCGCTTCCATGCGGAAGATCTCCCTGGGCTTGCCCAGCACCGAGTCCTGGATTCAAAGCATCAACGTTTCACTTGAACTTCCATACCTTTTCACTAGTTACTTCTGACAATTCGGGCTGGCATTTCTGTAGCGATAATTCAAAAGCAGGCTTGAGTGTTGATCATGGCATTTCACAATGAATATCTTGTCTAACAACACTTTGAGTCCTGGTGTGATTGATGTTGTATTGCTGCATTGGCGTGTTCGGTCAGTCGTCCCTCACACATCCAAAGAACATGAGACAAGAACTGTTGTGACGCCAGAGATCGCTTATTGGTGTTATATTTGTCTTCTGGTCAAATGGTCACTCTCCAGATAGGGTTCTTTTGTGATCGATGCTGTATTACTGCCTTTCCCAATGTTTAACAAAAAAGTGTTGTTATTTTGTTCATCCTCCTCCCTCATCACCACCCACCCACCTTTTCCCCGGTCTTTACATTCCCTTTCTCTCAATTCAATTACAATCTCTCTCTCTCTCTACCCCCCCCCACCCAATTTTTCCTCAGTCTTTACAATATTTCTCTCTCTCTCTCCACTACCCCATGCAACTTTCTCTCTCTCTCTCTCTCTCTCTCTCTCTCTCCCCCTACCCAATTTTTCCTCAGTCTTTACATTATTTCTCTCTCTCTCTCCACTACCCCCCACCCAACTTTTCCTCTCTCTCTCTCTCTCTCTCTCCCCCTCTCTCTCTTTCACCCGCCTACCCAATTTTTCCTCGGCCTTTACATTATTTCTCTCTCTCTCTCTCTCTCTACCCCCCCACCCAATTTTTCCTCGGTCTTTACATTCTTTCTCTCTCTCTCTCCACAACCTTCCTACCCAACTCTCTCTCTCTCTCTCTCCACCACCTCTCTCTCTCTCTCTCTTTCTCTCTCTCTCTCTCTCTCCAACCCAATTTTTCCTCGGTCTTTACATTATCTCTCTCTCTCTCTCGCCCTCTCTCTCTCTCTCTCTCCACCACCCCACCCATCTCTCTCTCCCTCTCTCTACCCCCCCACCCAATTTTTCCTCGGTCTTTACATTATTTCTCTCTCTCTCTCTCTCCACTACCCCCCTACCCAACTCTCTCTCTCCCTCTCCACCACCCCACCCATCTCTCTCTCCCTCTCTCTACCCCCCCACCCAATTTTTCCTCGGTCTTTACATTATTTCTCTCTCTCTCTCTCTCTCCACTACCCCTCCACTCAACTTTTCCCCTCTCTCTCTCTCTACCCCCCCACCCAATTTTTCCTCGGTCTTTACATTCTTTCTCTCTCTCTCTCTCTCTCCACAACCCCCCTACCCAACTCTCTCTCTCCCTCTCCACCACCCCACCCATCTCTCTCTCCCTCTCTCTACCCCCCCACCCAATTTTTCCTCAGTCTTTACATTATTTCTCTCTCTCTCTCTACTACCCCTCCACTCAACTTTTCCCCCCTCTCTCTCTCTACCCCCCCACCCAATTTTTCCTCTGTCTTTACATTCTTTCTCTCTCTCTCTCTCTCTCTCCACAACCCCCCTACCCAACTCTCTCTCTCCCTCTCCACCACCCCACCCATCTCTCTCTCCCTCTCTCTACCCCCCCACCCAATTTTTCCTCGGTCTTTACATTATTTCTCTCTCTCTCTCTCTCTCCACTACCCCTCCACTCAACTTTTCCCCCCTCTCTCTCTCTACCCCCCCACCCAACTTTTCCTCTCTCTCTCTCTACCCGCCCACCCAATTTTCCCTCGGTCTTTACATTATTTCTCTCTCTCTCTCTCTCTCTCTCTCTCTCTCTCTCTCTCATATACAAACAGTTAAAAGACCTGAGCTTTCTATGGACATGTCTTTATTGAAAAGGATCCACTCTCTGCAGTTGAGTCCACAATATTCCTTTCATTTAAGAACGCCGATGTGACGTCACATGACGCCAAACCTTGAACGAAAGGTGTCGCCGAGCGGCGCCGACTTATTTGTGAGAGACGGACGCGTCCTTCCTGTTGCCATGGCGACGCCCCCCCCCCCCGGCGCCTTACGCTGCATCTGTGACGCGTCCGTGCCAAACGCGCCGATCGTCCACTGGTGATGATTGAGTTGACAGTGTTTGGCAGCACATTAGCGACAAGGACTCATTTAACAAAGGAGACTTTCCTCAAGCTTATGAAGGGAGATTAACATTTTAGAGTCCTGTGTACATTCTGTGTTTTTATGTACTTTTGTATAAGTGTTTCCCATACCGGTACATTCATTCAGACGTACAAACGCACAAAGTATCACCACTCGTGATCGAGCGATACGGCTTTTGTCAGGGCGGATATCCATTATTAGTACGGTAGTCAATGAGGTCGATGACGATATTTAGTTAGCTACACATGATTAGTGTATGTCAGTAAACACCTGGGCAAGGATTTAAGTTGTTTTTTCTAAATCTTTCAGGTAACCTTGGACCTGTATCATTGAAGTATCGCTCTTGTACTTGGTATCATTACAGTGGATGTCAGGTGTAGATCCACCCGTGGCGTTTGTTTACATTGTGACGCCGGTGAGCTATTGTATCCTCCTACAGTGTGTAGCGAAGCATGTTTAGCTATTCCTCGTCCTCCAGTGATAATGATACGTTATTTGTCGCCATGGAGGCCAGGATTAGTGATTTAGAAGTAGCTAAAACACTGCCAACTGCGGACTAGCTAGCCATGTCTTAAAGCAGCTCTTCCTGAGGGTGTTTCAGTGTTATAACTTCACCTTTATCTTTACTTTTTACACCAAAATGCGTCCATTCTCCCATTTCTGTCTACACACTGTATCTGCTTGTAAGTACTCTGTGTGTGTGTGCGCTGCCCAACATGCTCCTCTGCTGGTAAAACCAGCAATGTCACCACGTGACGACGACACGCCCGTTAAAAAAAAATATCTTGACAAAGAGG
>NC_084584.2:9272500-9290000 GCF_033978685.3 Nerophis lumbriciformis | reverse complement strand
GTAATGAATAAAATGCTAAAGTTGTTGATAAACAAGCAATTATTTTAATAATTAAATATGGTCATTTTAAATTAATTATTATGATAATTTAAAATCAATTATTTCAAATATGTTTATTTTAATGTATAATTCTATGGCTGGATGTAATGAGTCACAAAAAAATACAAATAAAAATACAATTAATTTTGATGTTTTTAGCAAAATATAGTAAAAATGTATTTAGTTTGTTTTTTTTCAATTAATAAATATATTTATTTTTAGGTAAGATAAACATAATAATACAATTTATCTCTAGTCTGGATGATTTAGTTCTTGTCACCCTGTTGTCCTCCCGTCATGAAAAAAGGCTGTCCTCACTCAGGTCCGCATGGAGCTGGAGGTGGCGTGGCTTCCAGCTCCGGCTGGAAATCGGGAGATTTTCGGGAGAATATTTGTCCCGGGAGGTTTTCGGGAGAGGCGCTGAATTTCGGGAGTCTCCCGGAAAATTCGGGAGGGTTGGCAAGTATGGTTTAATGTGGATTAACGTGGGCAGAATTATTATAGTGTTCCCAATGTTCAAAGGAGAAAGCCATTGTTTACAAATTTGGTAAATAAATAACCAAAAAATTTATATTTTGTTGTTTTCTTACTGTACCGAAAATGAACCGAACCGTGACCTCTAAACCGAGGTACGTACCGAACCGAAATTTTTGTGTACCGTTACACCCGACTAAACACCATATGTTTACAAAACATTAAGACAAAATGTGAATGCTTATAGCAGGACAGATGAAACTGGTAGAAATGTGTACATATAGAAAAAAATAATTACCAGAGAAATTCAAAATTTGGCGGACATTACAGTACTTTCAAGTTGAACCCCTGACTGGTTTAAGTTAGCTAGCTAAAAAATTGCCACCAAACATTAAGATTTTATTTTTATTATTAACAGTGTTAATAAAATCATTATAAAAATATTATTTAATGAGTGATAACAGCATTATGAGCAGTTCCATGCTAACTTCCCTCACCAGCGTCCAGCTCTACGTTGTACGTCGGTATGGCGTCCAGAGACAACCGGTAACTTTCAAAGTTGGGGTCCAACAGCTCTCTGTTGGTCTTCAGGGAGTAATTTGGCGCAGCCATGGTAGGTTTCTTTAATTTAACAGTCAATATTTAAAAGTCTGATTGAAGTAAACGAGAAGAGGCAGTGTTTTCTGCCATGCACTTATGACGTGCTTTTTGTATTTCAAGCCGAGGACATCTACCAGCGGACCGGAAGTTGGGAAAAGTGGAATCGGTATGTTTTTTTTTTTTTAACTACTCAATGAATTATCATAGTTATGGCTATTTTCACTAATTATTTATTTAAAAAAAAAAATTCGATTAGTATTTAAAATATGTTTTGTTTCACTGAGCATCTTCCAATAAGACGGAACCATAATATCGCTGCGATGTTTCTGTCGATGTATTTTAGCGAAGGACCGCGCGCTTCCTCCTCCCCAGCTGATTTATCCCGACAAAGGCAAGTGTGCGAAATAAAACATTTCCTTTCCCCGCGGAGACGCATTCAAATGTTGTTATTTGTGGTTTTGTTTCCCCGCCAGACCATGAGCAAGGACTCCCAGATGAGGGCTGCGATTAACCAGAAGCTGATAGAAATGGGGGAACGGGAGCGGTAAGAGAACTGCATTTGCGATCAAAAGTTGACATATACTTTATATAACATTATGTCATGGCTGTCTTGAGTTTCCTCCAGAAGCCCTTATCTTTGTCTATTTGATGTCAGATTAAACAAAAATCGAGCTGTTTGGCCACAATACCCAGCAATATGTTTGGAGGAGAAAAGGTGAGGCCTTTAATCCCAGGAACACCAAACCTACCGTCAAGTATGGTGGTGGTAGTATTATGCTCTGGGCCTGTTTTGCTGCCAATGGAACTGCTGCTTTACAGAGAGTAAATAGGAGGATTAACTCCAAATTCTTCAAGACAAGCTAAAATCATCAGCCCGGAGGTTGGGTCTTGGGCGCAGTTGGGTGTTCCAACCGGACAATGACCCCAAACACACGTCTAAAGTGGTAAAGGAATGACTAAATCAGGCTAGAATTAAAGTTTTAGAATGGCCTTCCCAAAGTCAATCAATCAATGTTTACTTATATAGCCCTAAATCACGAGTGTCTCAAAGGGCTGCACAAGCTACAACGACGTCCTCGGCTCAGATCCCACATCGGGGCAAGGAAAAACTCAACCCAATGGGACAATGAGGAACCTTGGAGGGGACCCCTGGGCGACCGGTGCAATGGACGTCGAGTGGATCTAACATAATAGTGTGAGAGTCCAGTCCATAGTGGATCTAACATAACAATGTGAGAGTCCAGTCCATAGTGGATCTAACATAATAGTGAGAGTCCAGTCCATAGTGGATCTAACATAATAGTGAGATTCCAGTCCATAGTGGATTTAGTTAATAGTGTGAGAGTCCAGTCCATAGTGGATCTAACATAATAGTGTGAGTCCAGTCCATAGTGGATCTAACATAATAGTGTGAGTCCAGTCCATAGTGGATCTAACATAATAGTGTGAGAGTCCAGTCCATAGTGGATCTAACATAATAGTGAGAGTCCAGTCCATAGTAGAGCTAACATAATAGTGTGAGTGTCCAGTCCATAGTGGATCTAACATAATAGTGAGAGTCCAGTCCATAGTGGATCTAACATAATAGTGTGAGAGTCCAGTCCATAGTGGATCTAACATAATAGTGAGAGAGTCCAGTCCATAGTGGATCTAACAATAGCGAGAGTCCAGTCCATAGTGGATCTAACATAATAGTGAGAGAGTCCAGTCCATAGTGGATCTAACATAATAGTGTGAGAGTCCAGTCCATAGTGGATCTAACATAATAGTGAGAGTCCAGTCCATAGTGGATGTAACATAATAGTGAGAGTCCAGTCCATAGTGGATCTAACATAATAGTGAGAGTCCAGTCCATAGTGGATCTAACATAATAGTGAGAGTCCAGTCCATAGTGGATCTAACATAATAGTGAGAGTCCAGTCCATAGTGGATCTAACATAATAGTGAGAGTCCAGTCCATAGTGGATCTAACATAATAGTAAGAGTCCAGTCCATAGTGGGGCCAGCAGGAGACCATCCCGAGCGGAGACAGGTCAGCAGCGCAGAGACGTCCCCAACCGATGCACAGACGAGCGGTCCACCCCGGGTCCCGACTTCGGACAGCCAACGCTTCATCCATGGCCACCGAATCTGTGCGCCCCCCTCCCCATCCACGAAGGAGAGGGGGGCAGAGCAGAAAAGAAACGGCAGATCAACTGGTCTAAAAGGGGGGTCTATTTAAAGGCTAGGGTATACAAATGAGTTTTAAGATGAGACTTAAATGCTTCTACTTAGTCCTGACTTAAACATGTGGACAATGCTGAAGAAAAAAGTCCATGTCAGAAAAGCAACACATTTAGCTGAACTTCACCAATTTTGTCAAGAGGCGTGGTCAAAAATGCCACCAGAAGCTTGCCAGAAGCTTTCTGCTCCGCCGCTCCCAGTCTGTGGAACGCTCTCCCTGACCACCTGAGGGCACCACAGACTGTTGATGCTTTTAAAAAAGGCTTAAAAACCCTTCTTTTAAAAAAAAAAAAAGCCTTTTTTTTTTAGATGTATGCATACTAGTTTTAGCTATTTGGCTGTTCTAGTTTTTATTTTTTTAAATTTTGTATTATCTTTTTATTTTTTATTTTATTTATTTTTATACACTGTAGCACTTTGAGGTTGTTTACTCAATGTAAAGTGCTTTTTACAAATAAAATCTATTATTATTATTATTATTATTATTATTATTATTGCAGGTAAACTTGCCAAGGGACATGTAAGCAAATATTAACATTGCTGTATGTATACTTTTGACCCAGCACATTTGCTCACATTTTCAGTAGACCCATAATAAATTCATAAAAGAAGCAAACTTCATGAATGTTTTTTGTGACCAACAAGTATGTGCTCCAATCACTCTATCACAAAAAAATAAGAGTTGTAGAAATGATTGGAAACTCAAGACAGCCATGACATGATGTTCCTTACAAGTGTATGTACACTATTTATCGCGACTGTATGTTGTACACTTACACAATCCTATCAATCTTGTTGGATATTTAGATTTAGGTGTTTTTCTTTTGCAAAGTACCTAATGTTGTGGCTAATGTCTTGCCTTAGGTTGAAAGAGCTACTCAGGGCAAAGTTGGTGGAGTGTGGATGGAAGGATCAACTGAAAGCTCATTGCAAAGGTACTCGTGAAAGATTGTTTGTTGACTTAACTGCACTTGTTTTGGATTTTTGACGATCATCCACAACCCTATGTGGGACAAAATAATGTATTTTTCAATAGTAAAAAACTGCTCGTAAGAAGCGGCTAACAATACAAGTCATATGCTTATTAACCAGTGGTATTGTAAGAGCTAACGCAGAGGAACTACTTTTCCTGCATGGTGACACACGACCATGCTCACGCTAGCGAATCTTCTTTCAGTTTGTCAAAGTTACTGAAAAATTTGGACAACTTTGAAATGCCGCACGCTACGTAAAAATACGGACATACTCAAGCAGTGGACACTTGCTCTCAACAAATACAACCCAATAACATCGCTAGCAAGACTCAGAAAGCGGTTTGTTTGCTCAGCATTTTTTATCGGAGGAGTGGAGATTATGTTGAATTTAGCAGGTCAAGGAGGAGATAAGTCTCATGCTGAAAGATACAACCATCCCAGTGAGTACAAACAATTAAACTAGGTGTGTGACGTCACAGGTGACACACGATAACTCAGTTTTTGGCACGTTTTTGGCCGCATTGTTTTTTTGAGGGCTTCATATTGTCTGCATTGTTTTTTAGAGGGCTTCATATTGTCTGCATTGTTTTTTAGAGGGCTTCATATTGTCTGCATTGTTTTTTAGAGGGCTTCATATTGTCTGCATTGTTTTTTAGAGGGCTTCATATTGTCTGCATTGTTTTTTTAGAGGGCTTCATATTGTTTGCATTGTTTTTTAAAGGGCTTCATATTGTCTGCATTGTTTTTTAGAGGGCTTCATATTGTCTGCATTGTTTTTTAGAGGGCTTCATATTGTCTGCATTATTTTTTAAAGAGCTTCATTTTGTCTGAATTATTTTCTAAAGGGCTTCATATTGTCTGCATTATTTTTTTAGAGGGCTTCATATTGTCTGCATTGTTTTTTTAGAGGGCTTCATATTATCCGCGTTCTTTTTTTAGAGGGCTTCATATTGTCTGCATTGTTTTTTTAGAGGGCTTCATATTGTCCGTATTGTTTTTTAGAGGGCTTCATATTGTCTATTGTTTTTTAGAGGGCTTTATATTGTCTGCATTGTTTTTTTAGAGGGCTTCATATTGTCCGCATTGTTTTTTAGAGGGCTTCATATTGTCTGCATTGTTTTTTTAGAGGGCTTCATATTGTCTGCATTGTTTTTTTAGAGGGCTTCATATTATCCGCGTTCTTTTTTTACAGGGCTTCACATTGTCTGCATTGTTTTTTTTAGAGGGCTTCATATTGTCTGTATTGTTTTTTAGAGGGCTTCATATTGTCTGCGTTCTTTTTTTAGAGGGCTTCATATTGTGTGCATTGTTTTTTAGAGGGCTTCATATTGTCTGCATTGTTTTTTAGAGGGCTTCATATTGTCTGCATTGTTTTTTTAGAGGGCTTCATATTGTCTGCATTGTTTTTTAGAGGGCTTCATATTGTCTGCAATGTTTTTAAAGGGCTTCATATTGTCTGCATTGTTTTTTTAGAAACCTTCATATTGTCTGCATTGTTTTTTAGAGGGCTTCATATTGTCTGCAATGTTTTTTAAAGGGCTTCATATTGTCTGCATTGTTTTTTTAGAGGGCTTCATATTGTCTGCATTGTTTTTTAGAGGGCTTCATATTGTCCGCATTCTTTTTTTAGAGGGCTTCATATTGTCCGTGTTCTTTTTTTAGAGGGCTTCCTATTGGCTTCATATTGTGTGCATTGTTTTTTAGAGGGCTTCATATTGTCTGCATTGTTTTTTAGAGGGCTTCATATTGTCTGCATTGTTTTTTTTTAGAAACCTTCATATTGTCTGCATTGTTAGCCACCTCTTGCTAGCAGTTGCTTACTATTTACAATGCACAGAAAAGAGAACAACATGTGTGTTCTTGTCACACACAAGGATTGTGTATGATGGGCTGCACTGGGGGAAACAAGTGCAGCTTTCTTTGGACCCTTGTAGAAGCTTAAGATTTACTTTACACACGTATTTACTCTTAGGACCCAAAAAGGACCCGCTCATAAGAGTGTCATGAGTCAGCAATAAACTAATATATTATTTTGCTCCCAAGGCTTGAAATCTTTGAGCATATCTATTTATTGATATAAAGTTGGATTATTATTTTTTATGTTTTATGACCTTTGTCAAAAATTGAATGTTTTTATAATGGAAAAATGCAAACAATACAATATTTCTGAGAATAAGTTGCATGTTGGAATATTTGAGGTCGGGTTATTATTATTGTGGTGGTCTTGCGCCTCCGGGTTCTTCAGACCACCAAGGACGGACATGACAGCCTCGTTCATCGTTGTGAACAATTATTTGGTTTTTAGTAAATGTTCTTTGGGTTGCTTTTCAGCCATAAGTTCTTGTCTCCGTCTCGCTCTCGCTCGTCTTCGCTCTCCACCATCAACGACTCCCCCCTCTCCTTCCCGGCTGCTGCCTTTAACGGAGCGACAGGTGATCAGACAAACACTCCCAGGTGGGTCATCTACGCACCTGTCGCTGATCTCGAAGCCGGTCCTGGCACACCCCGCTTCGCTGCAGGTCCGCAGGCCACGCCCCCCCCACCCCACAATTACCCGACATCAGTTGCATTGCATTTTAGCCGTTTTAATGGCAGTTTAACTCATTTATTCTCATCGTTGCTCTGAGAAGTATGCTCATGGTTTTTATGGCGCCATCTCGTGGTAAAAAGGAGCAATTACACCAAAATAATATATTTGTTTACATTTTTAATAGGCAAGAATGAGATCCATCCGGTTTTCATTTAAAAAGCATAGTAATATACCAGGATTACAGTCGGGTACAAATGAGCAGTTATAATGCGAGTCAATGGGGGCCAAAAGAGAACGTGTGTATACTCTATGTTTATGTCCTATTATAACAACGTTGCAATAAAAAACACAATGCCATTTTATAAAAACAAAAAGTCTCCGGCAAAATATCCGACCGCTAACTTTCAAACTGAACAATCATATCACATAAGGAACACCCGGCCGTTTTGGGCCCTAAGGTTAAACACTCTGTCGTCTCTTTCCAGACGTGATCCGAGAAAAGGGCCTGGAGCATGTCACCGTGGAGGACCTGGTCACGGAAATCACACCCAAAGGACGAGGTGACCACAAATGTCCACACACACACACAAACACAAACCCACACACGTAGGGCTGGGCGGTATACTGGTATTACGAGTTACACCGGTATATTTTAGAAAGAGATATGTATTTGAGACAATACTGCAATACCGAGTAAAATGTCCTATGTGCTATAATAATGTTTATTGTGTGTATGTCCTGTAATAATGTTTATTGTGTGTATGTCCTATAATCATGTTTATTGTGTGTATGTCTTATAATCACGTTTATTGTGTGTATGTCCTATAATCACGTTTATTGTGTGTATGTCCTATAATCACGTTTATTGTGTGTATGTCCTATAATCATGTTTATTGTGTGTATGTCCTATAATCATGTTTATTGTGTGTATGTCCTATAATCATGTTTATTGTGTGTATGTCTTATAATCATGTTTATTGTGTGTATGTCCTATAATCACGTTTATTGTGTTTATGTCCTATAAGAATGTTTATTGTGTGTATGTCCTATAATCATGTTTATTGTGTGTACCGGTATGTCCTATAATGTTTATTGTGTGTATGTCCTATAATCATGTTTATTGTGTGTATGTCCTATAATCACGTTTATTGTGTGTATATCCTATAATCACGTTTATTGTGTGTATGTCCTATAATCACGTTTATTGTGTGTATGTCCTATAATCATGTTTATTGTGTGTATGTCTTATAATCATGTTTATTGTGTGTATGTCCTATAATAATGTTATTGTGTGTATGTCCTATAATCATGTTTATTGTGTGTATGTCTTATAATCATGTTTATTGTGTGTATGTCCTATAATAATGTTATTGTGTGTATGTCCTATAATCATGTTTATTGTGTGTATGTATTTTGGATCCCCATCAGTCCTGAAAATCTAAAATCAACGCATGGTGGAGATATTTAGTTATGTCAGCAAATGTATGGGTTAGTTTATGGGTCAAACTGCAAAAGCCAAAAGCAGTGAAGTTGTCACGTTGTGTAAATGGTAAATAAAAAGAGAATACAACGAATCCTTTTCAACTTATATTCAATTGAATAGACTGCAAAAACAAGATATTTCATGTTCACACTGAGAAACTTTGTTATTTTTTGCAAATCGTGAACATTGAATTTAATGACAGCAAAACATTGCAAAAAAGTAGTCAGAGTGGCATTTTTACCAGTGTGTTACATGGCCTTTCCTTTTAACAACACTCAGTAAAGGTTTGGGAACTGAGGAGACACATTTTTGAAGTGGAATTCCTTCCCATTCTTGCTTGATGTACAGCTTAAGTTGTTCAACAGTCTCCCTTCTCATATTTTAGCCTTCATATTTTCAATGGGAGACAGGTCTGGACTACAGGCAGGCCAGTCTAGTACCCGCACTCTTTTACTATGAAGCCACGTTGATGTAACACGTGGCTTGGCATTGTCTTGCTGAAATAAGCAGGGGCGTCCATGATAACGTTGCTTGGATGGCAACATACGTTGCTCCAGAACCTGTATGTACCTTTCAGCATTAATGGCGCCTTCACAGATGTGTAAGTTACCCATGCCTTGGCCACTAACACACCCCCATACCATCACAGATGCTGCCTTTTATACTTTTGAACCATCCGGATGGTTCTTTTCACCTTTGTTCCGGAGGACACAACGTCCACAGTTTCCAAAAACAATTTGAAATGTGGACTCGTCAGACCACAGAACACTTTTCCACTTTGCATCAGTCCATCTTAGATGAGCTCGGGGCCAGCAAAGCCGGTGGCTATTCTGGGTGTTGTTGATAAATGGCTTTGGCTTTGCTTAGTAGAGTTTTAACGTGCACTTACAGATGTAGCGACCAACTGTAGTTACTGACAGTGGTTTTCTGAAGTGTTCCTAAGCCCATGTGGTGATACCCTTTACACACTGATGTCGGTTTTTGATGCAGTGTCGCCTTAGGGATCCAAGGTGCGTAATATCATGGCTTACGTGCAGTGATTTCTCCAGATTCTCTGAACCTTTTGATGATATTACGGAGCGTAGATGGTGAAATCCCTCAATTCCTTGTTGAGAAATGTTGTTCTTAAACAATTTGCTCAGGCATTAGTTGACAAAGTGGTTACCCTCGTCCCGTCCTTGTTTGTGAATGACTGAGCATTTCATGGAAGCTGCTTTTATACCCAATCATGGCACCCACCTGTTCCTAATTAGCCTGTTCACCTGTGGGATGTTCCAAATAAGTCTTTAATGAGAGCATTCCTCAACTTTCTCACTCTTTTTTGCCACTTGTGCCAGCTTTTTTGAAACACGTTGCAGGCCTCAAATTCCAAATGAGCTAATATTTGCAAAAAAGAACAAAGTTTCTCAGAGTGAACATGAAATATCTTGTCTTTGCAGTCTATTCAATTGAATATAAGTTGAAAAGGATTTGTTGTGTTCTCTTTTTATTTACCATTTACACAATGTGACAATTTCACTGCTTTTTGGGGTAAGAAGAAGCTTTTTATTAATTCTCCACATTCAAGACTGATTTGTGTCTAACAATGTGCGTCTTTCTGCAGCGCTGGTTCCCGACAGCGTGAAGAAAGAGCTCCTGCAGAGAATCCGAGCGTTCCTGGCTCAACATGCCGCCTTGTGAACATCGCCACCGCTGTCCAGACTTTTTTTTTTTCGTTTTTATGCCCCTCCCCCGCCCCTATAGATAGATCCGTAAGTAAAACCTCGACTGATGTTCACTCTCACCGCGACACAAGTGTTTTTAATATTTGTACGGCTTGATTCTGGTGTGTCAATGCAGCAGTTTTCTTTCTTTTGGACAAAAACAAATAAAAGTCGGGCCTATTTTGGTAAGCGGGAGGCTGTCATCCTTGGCCGCGGCGGCGACGCGTGACGCGCTCTCGTGACATGTCAGCGGTCGTGGCGAGGGCTGTCGTGGAAGACAATGACAAAAATGCTGCTCGGAGAGACGTGAGGTGACATTAAATATTCGCAAACAACAGAAGGTGGAATGTCGCTCGACGTTGCATTGTGGGAAAATTCTTGTCAGTGGCGCGCTCCCTCAGGGATGATGGAAAAAACAAAGCCGTGAGACACGCTTGCTTTCCTCCAGAGGCTTTGTCTTTAGACGGTTCAAGGAGTAGAGGTTTTTATTAGAAAATAAAACATTTTAATTTGTTCTGCCTTAACCCTTGAGCACATTATGTGATATCATTCTTGAGTTTCAAGGGTTGACGTCTGATTTTTAAATTATTTTTTTTACATAATGGCATCGTCTTTTTGATTGCAACCTTGTGAGTATAGGATATAAACATAAAGTATACACACTTTCTCCTCTCTAAACCTGATGTGTTACGATACTTTTGACATGAAAACCAAATTAATTTAATTCCTGCCGATCGAAAAATATATATTTTTTTGGTTGTAATTGTTCCTCTTAAAAAAATGAGGCCCCAAAAATCATGAGCATAATTCTCAGAGCTTTGATAAGCGTAAATGAGTCAAACTGCCATTAGACTGCTGGAATGCAGTGAAAATGATCTTGGGTAATATATATACAATATAGATTATATATATAATATATATATGTATTTATTATATATATAATATATATATATGTATTTATTATACTTGTCCAGGGTGTACCCCGCCTTCCGCCCGAATGCAGCTGATATATTTATATATATATATATATGTGTATATATATATATATATATATGTGTATGTATGTATGTGTGTATATATAAACATGGCTGATTTATGCCTGCTTTCACTCTCATGCTAGCTCAGTAGGAAATGAAAATATATTTTTGCTCTTCTGTATGAAAATGACATTATGGAACTATTCAAGGCTGTAATTACCCAACCTCAAATATTCCACTCTTCAACATATTTTCCTTCGAAATATTGCATATTTTGCATTTTCCCCTAATAAAAACATATCAATCGATAGATCTGCAGATGTTAAAATATTTCTAGCGTTGAAAGTCAAAAAAAAATTATTTATTGTGGACTTAGGTCACTTTTATAAGCAGGTCCCATTTGTGTGTAGTCAATGTTCCGGTTGCACAAGGGTTATGGCAGCTTGTTTCTCCCCCTCACCACCAGAGGGTGCTGGTGGATCATCCTGCTGCTCCTTTGTTGTTTACGCACAAAACACTGCAATAATCACACTGGGACATTTACTAAATCGATTCTTATTTATTATGATTCTGAATCGATACAAAATATTCAAGAATCATTTTTTAAATATATTTTTACTGGCTGATGACAGGATATTGAGCTTTTGAATTAAATTGGAATAAAACAATGGGGGGGCGGGAACAAAAAATAGTTTTGCAACAATAAAATATTTTCGAACAAAAATAAATGTTTTGAACCAAAAACAAATGTTTTGGGTGACATTCAACTTGAACTTAATGTTCCAAGTCTTTATGTTGACTTATTTACCATAGGGCCTTGACGTGGGACGACTTCCACCCTTAAAACCTTTGCAGGTGGTCGTTACTGACCAATTAGCAGGCTTCCAACGTGTTGTCCAGAGGAGGCACCGCCCACAAGCTTGAGGTTGAGTCGGAACAAACAAAAAATGGTTTGCAAACAAACAAAGATTTGTAACCAAAAAAAAATTTGCACCTAAAAATGTCTGTAATAAAAAGATTTGTAACCAAACAAAGAATACAACTAAAAAACCTTTGCAACCAAAACAGATTTGAAACAAAAAGATTTGTGATTAAAAAAAATGTTTTTGGGAAAAAAGATCAATTTGAAACAGAAAACCATTTGCAATATTAAAAAAAAAAAACATTTCAACCAAAGCAAATATTTGCAAATAAAAAAATATTAGTAACAAAAATATTTGCAACCAAAAAAAAACTAAAAAAAACATTTGCAACCAAAAAATGTTTGTGACAAAAAGATTTTTAACTAAAAAAAAGAATAACGCTAAAAAAACAAAAAAACATTTGCAACCAAAACAAATGTGTAACAAAAACAAGATTTGTAATAAAAAAATAATTCCAAAAAAGATTTTCAACAAAAAAGATTTAAAACAAAAATCGATATGCAATGTAAAAAAAAACCTGATTTGTAACCCCCCAAAAAAACAATGAAACCAAAATATTTGCAACCCAAAAAGATTTGTAATATAAATAAAAATTAATATTTACAACAAAAAACGTTTTGCAATAAAAAAAAAATGTTTGTAACAAAAAAATTTTGCAACCAAAAAAGATTTATAATAAAAAACATTTTTAAATAAATATTTGTAACAAAAATCGATTTGCAATAAAAATAAAAATAAACATTTGAACCAAAGCAAATATTTGTAACCTAAAAAAAAACATTTGCAAAGAATATTTTGCAACCAAAAAATGATTGGCAATATAAAAAACAGATTTGCAACCAAACAAAAACAATGAAACCAAAATATTTGCAACCCAATAAGATTTATAATAATAATTTAAAAAAAAATTATGTATATATATATATATTTGCAACAAAAAACGTTTTGCAATAAAAAAAAAAAGCAAAACACACACACACATTTGAACCAAAGCAAATATTTGCAACCAAAAAATGGTTGTAACCAAACAAATAATTAAACAAAAAAAGATTTGCAACAAAAAAGATTTCTAATAAAAAAAAAACATTTTTAAATAAATATTTGTAACAAAAACGTTTTGCAATGAAACAACATTCGAACCAAAGCAAATATTTGCAACCCCAAAAAAACGATTTGCAACAAAAAAGATTCGTAACCAAAAAAATAATGAATCTAAAAAAATATTTAGAACCAAAAAAGATTTATAACAAAAAACATTTTTGAAGAAATATTTGTAACAAAAATTGATTTGCAATATAAAAAAAAACATTTGAACCAAAGCAAATATTTGTAACCTAAAAAAATTTTTTGGCTAAATATTTTGCAAGCAAAAAAAATTTCCATCCTAAAAATAAATGTTTTTATTGTTTGCATGTGTATATATATATATATATATATATATATATATATATATATATATATATATATATATATATATATATATATATATATATATATATATATATATATATATATATATATATGTTGTAAATCCAGTTTTTGTTGTTTGCGTGTAATTAAAGAAGTATGTGGCCCAAGCTGTGTTTCTTCCTCAAAGCTGCAACCTTTCATTATGCTCTTTCTGAGAAAGCACAGGACAAATGCACATTTGGCTATAAATAGCCTCACAATGCGTGGCGGTTCAAGTTTTGCCGAGTACTCCCCCGAGTGGTCTGAGCAGACCCTGCCCACTTTCCAGGTGAGCGCCGCTCTATAAAGAGCAGGTCCACTCCTCGCCTTTCAGCAAGTCTCTTGTTTTCCTTTGACCGAGTCGGAGAAGCGCGAGGATGCGGGCGATGCTTCCGCCGGCGGCTCTGCTCCTCACCCTCTGCTGCTGCACCTGTGAGTACACCTGTCGCCACCTTTCTGACCACACCCCGATCCAGTCTCACTGTGACACGGTGTCGTGCAGATGCCCAGCGCCTCAGCTACGTGTCTCCGCATATCGGAAGCTTCGCCGGAGCCACGCGTCTCACCCTCACGGGCGATGGTGAGTCCACAACCCGGAAGGTGCCGACACCGGGGGTGTTGTGACCGCGGCTCCTTTTTTTTAAGGTTTCGCCCAAGAGGGACAGTTCCGGCTGAATCCCAAGGACGACACGTTCGGCAACCGCGTGATGCTGGTGTCGGACACTCTGTCCGTGCCCTGCGATGTGGAGAGAGACTCCACGCACGGCACCCAGATCTTGTGCTACACCAGGTACGACCCACGTCATACCAACACACTAGGTCCGTCCAAAATTTGAGAGATTAACATTTCTGTAGAACTCCCGATTTACACAACTGAGGCGTTCCTCAAGGCACCTCTTTAAGTCCCCTCCTCATTTTGTAATGTGATTTATGTGCTTATTTACTTCAGATGCATCGTCCATTGTTATACTAGTGGTGTTCCTCAAGGTTCCGTCTTAGGTCCTCTCTTTTTCTACTGTTCCGACTGAGTTCCGAGACTCACATTTTTGCAGCAACTTCCCAAGAATACTAGAGTGCTACTGTTGTATGGAGGACCTCGGACCACTGTAACTGGACTGGACTCTATTATGTTAGATCCACTATGGACTTCACTCTCACTATTATGTTAGATCCACTATGGACTGGACTCTCACAATATTATGTTAGATCCACTATGGACTGGACTCTCACACTACTATGTTAGATCCACTATGGACTGGACTCTCACTATTATGTTAGATCCACTATGGACTTGACTCTCACAATATTATGTTAGATCCACTATGGACTGGACTCACACTATTATGTTAGATCCACTATGGACTGCACTCTCACACTATTATGTTAGATCCACTATGGACTGGACTCTCACTATTATTTTAGATCCACTATGGACTGGACTCTCACACTATTATGTTAGATCCACTATGGACTTCACTCTCACTATTATGTTAGATCCACTATGGACTGGACTCTCACAATATTATGTTAGATCCACTATGGACTGGACTCTCACACTACTATGTTAGATCCACTATGGACTGGACTCTCACTATTATGTTAGATCCACTATGGACTTGACTCTCACAATATTATGTTAGATCCACTATGGACTGGACTCACACTATTATGTTAGATCCACTATGGACTGCACTCTCACACTATTATGTTAGATCCACTATGGACTGGACTCTCACTATTATTTTAGATCCACTATGGACTGGACTCTCACACTATTATGTTAGATCCACTATGGACTGGACTCACACTATTATGTTAGATCCACTATGGACTGGACTCTCACGCTATTATGTTAGATCCACTATGGACTGGACTCTCACTATTATGTTAGTTCCACTATGGACTGGACTCTCACAATATTATGTTAGATCCACTATGGACTGGACTCTCACAATATTATGTTAGATCCACTATGGACTGGACTCTCACTATTATGTTAGATCCGCTATGGACTGGACTCTCACACTATTATGTTAGATCCACTATGGACTGGACTCTCACTATTATGTTAGATCCACTATGGACTGGACTCTCACTATTATGTTAGATCCACTATAGACTGGACTCTCACACTATTATGTTAGATCCACTATGGACTGGACTCTCACACTATTATGTTAGATCTACTATGAACTGGACTCTCACTATTATGTTAGATCCACTATGGACTGGACTCTCACTATTATGTTAGATCCACTATGGACTGGACTCTCTCACTATTATGTTAGATCCACTATGGACTGGACTCTCACACTATTATGTTAGATCCACTATGGACTGGACTCTCACAATATTATGTTAGATCCACTATGGACTGGACTCTCACTATTATGTTAGATCCACTATGGACTGGACTCTCACAATATTATGTTGGATCCACTATGGACTGCACTCTCACTATTATGTTAGTTCCACTATGGACTGGACTCACACTATTATGTTATATCCAATATGGACTGGACTCTCACTATTATGTTAGATCCACTATGGACTGCACTCTCACTATTATGTTAGTTCCACTATGGACTGGACTCACTATTATGTTAGATCCACTATGGACTGGACTCTCACAATATTATGTTAGATCCACTATGGACTGGACTCTCACACTATTATGTTAGATCCACTATGGACTGGACTCTCACAATATTATGTTAGATCCACTATGGACTGGACTCTCACAATATTATGTTAGATCCACTATGGACTGGACTCTCACTATTATGCTAGATCCACTATGGACTGGACTCTCACAATTATGTTAGATCCACTATGGACTGGACTCTCACAATATTATGTTAGATCCACTATGGACTGGACTCTCACTATTATGTTAGATCCACTATGGACTGGACTCTCACAATTATGTTAGATCCACTATGGACTGGACTCTCACAATATTATGTTAGATCCACTACGGACTGGACTCTCACAATATTATGTTAGATCCACTATGGACTGGACTCTCACTATTATGTTAGATCCACTATGGACTGGACTCTCACACTATTATGTTAGATCCACTATGCACTGGACTCTCACAATATTATGTTAGATCCGCTATGGACTGGACTCACACTATTATGTTAGATCCACTATGGACTGGACTCTCACTATTATGTTAGATCCACTATGGACTGGACTCTCACACTATTATGTTAGATCCACTATGGACTGGACTCTCACAATATTATGTTAGATCCACTATGGACTGGACTCACACTATTATGTTAGATCCACTATGGACTGGACTCTCACAATATTATGTTAGATCCACTATGGACTGGACTCTCACAATATTATGCTAAATCCAGTCGACGTCCATTGCACCGGTCGCCCAGGAAGGGGGTCCCCACATCTGCGGTCCCCTCCAAGGTTTCGCAATGTCCCATTGGGTTGAGTTTTTCCTTGCCCTGATGTGTGCAGCCCTTTGAGACACTCGTGATTTAGAGCTATATAAGTAAACATTGATTGATTGAAACACACCGGATCCTCATAACTCGTGATTTAAAGGGGTTCCTCAAGACAACCCTTTAAGCCCCCCTCCTTTTTGCCTAATGTAACCCCTACTTTACGACATCCCGTTGGCAGACCCATGCCCCACGACCAGTACGTGGTCCACGTCAGCGTGGACGGGGTTCCCATTCCCGATGAAAACATTTGCAACGGCGCATACAAGCCGTACCACTGCAGCTTCTACGTGAGTCCAAGTCCAGTTCTTAGTTTTTTCGGGTGGTTTTCGGAACTTCTCACTGTAACTCCCCACAGACCAAGTGGTACAGGACGCCCACCATCCAGTCCCTGAGTCCGGTCAGCGGCCCTCCAGGTAATGTCCCCGTGCTGAAACACCACACAGTCCAGTCCGGGGCGTCCCAAATGGGGGGGTCGTGAGAGATAATAATGTATACCTTGACACATACAGATAGATAAACTTTCACCTCAGGAGGGGGGGCGTGAAAAAAAAAGTTCCCTAGAAAAATTTAACTGTGAGCAAATTCCAAACAGCCCCTTTAATGGAGTGCTTCTTAAATAGTGGGGTGGGCCCCCTTGGCGGGGGGGGCGTGA
>NC_084584.2:9225000-9262500 GCF_033978685.3 Nerophis lumbriciformis | reverse complement strand
TGTGACGAGCACAAAAGTCCAATAACAGAACACCACTCGGGTTCAGATCCGGGCGGCCATTCTTCCCAATCACACCTCTCCAGGTTTCACTGTCGCTGCCAACATGAGCGTTGAAGTCCCCCAGTAGAACGAGGGAATCACCCGGGGGAGCACTCTCCAGTACTCCCTCGAGTGAATCCAAAAAGGGTGGGTACTCTGAGCTGCCGCTTGGCGCGTAAACGCAAACAACAGTCAGGACCCGTCCCCCCACCCGAAGGCGGAGGGAAGCTACCCTCTCGTCCACCGGGTTGAACTCCAACGTGCAGGCTTTGAGCCGAGGGGCAACAAGAATTGCCACCCCAGCCCGTCCCCTCTCATTGCCGGCAACGCCAGAGTGGAAGAGAGTCCAGCCCCTCTCAAGAGAAGTGGTTCCAGAGCCCTTGCTGTGCGTTGAAGTGAGTCCGACTATATCTAGCCGGAACTTCTCCACCTCACGCACTAGCTCAGGCTCCTTCCCCCCCAGCGAGGTGACGTTCCACGTCCCAAGAGCCAGCTTATGTAGCCGAGGATCGGACCGCCAAGTGCCCTGCCCTCGGCTTCCGCCCAGCTCACACTGCACCCGACCTCTATGGCCTCTGCTATGGGTGGTTAGCCCATTGGGGGGGGGACCCACGTTGCCTCTTCGGGCTGTGCCCGGCCGGACCCCATGGGGACAGGCCCGGCCACCAGGCGCTCGCCATCGTGCCCCACCTCCGGGCCTGGCTCCAGAGGGGGGCCCCGGTGACCCGCGTCCGGGCGAGGGAAATCTGGGTCCTTTGTTAGTGTTCTTCATAGAGGTCTTCGAGCCTAAAAACCTCATTTTTAAAAATGGATTCTTGTATATATTGAAAAAAAATGTGTTTTTAATCGATTTTTGAAAATGATGAATGGATTAAGAATCGGGATGAATATGAACCAATGTGGTCGTTAAATAGGAATACTGATGAGTACTTCAATGCCATGCAGGAGCTCAGCAGACAAGAAGGTCTACAGACTCTCAGCCCTGCACAAGTTGGGAATGTTCCAGACCTACGCAGGTAACCTCACCTTCGCTCTCCGCCCTCCACCTGACACTAACATCCGCACCCTCAGAGGTCGCCGGGGTCACGCCGTCCCACGGCAGCATCCTGGGCGGAACCCTGCTGACCGTCCACGGGCGCTTCTTCGACCAGACGGACGGCCCGGCACGCGTGCTGGTGGGAGGTAAGCACAAGAAATCATTGTGTGTCAGTCACAGCACACAATGCAAACACACAACATGGCAACACAAAGAGTGTGTCAGTTACAGCACATAATGCAAACACACAACATGGCAACACAAAGAGTCCTGGCAGCCATTGTTCTGCAAATATGACAACAAACCACCAGGGAACTAGTTCAACTGCAACATTCCGGAGCTTACGTGAAAAATCTGGTTCTTGTTTTTTACAGTACATTACTGTAAATAGAAAACAGTACCACTGTTATTTTTACTGTAAAATTCTATTGACTGAACTGTTTTGTTTTTTTTAACAAAAGATCTACAGCCATTGGTTTTACAGTGCATTACTGTAAATGGAAAAATGATACCACTGTTATTTTTAGTGTAAAATTTTGGCGGCTGAGCTGCCCATTTTTTACCGTAAAAGCTACGGTTGTTGTTTATACAGTGCATTACTGTGAATGGAAAACAGTACCACCGTTATTTTTACTGTAACATTCTATTGACCGAACTGCTATTTTTTTAACCATAACATCTGGTTTTTGTTTTTACAGCACATTACTGTATATAGAAATCGGTACCACTGTTATTTTTACTGTAAAATTGTATTGACTGAACTGCTGATTTTTTTTTAACAAAAGATCTACAGCCATTGTTTTTACAGTGCATTACTGTAAATGGAAAACAGTACCACTGCTATTTTTACAGTAAAATTTTGGAGAATGAGCTGCCAGTTTTTTTTACCGTTTATTTTTATAGTGCAGTACTGTAAACTGAAACACGGTAACACTGTTATTTTTACTGTAAAATTCTATTGATTGAACTGCTGTTTTATTTGTTTTAACAAAAAATGTATAGCCATTGTTTTTACAGTGCATTACTGTGAATGGAAAACCGTACCATTGCTATTTTTACTGGAAAATTCTGATGACTGAGCAGCCAATTTTTTTTAACCGTTTTTACAGTGCATTACTGTAAATTTCGATAAACCTTTACCGAACCGAATGTTTGGTACTGAAAAATCTGCAGTGGCGAAGTAGATTGTAAACGGCGGCTTGGGGAAAAACGGAATGTTTCAAAAGACGGTGATGCGTCTGTTCCAAGGCAAACAACAACGCTAACATGTGATTGGCTGCAGGACTGCCGTGTGAAATCCAGAGCGTGCGCGACAGCGAGATCACATGCGTGACGGCCAAGTGGCGGATGACGGACGACGAGCGCAACGCAACAATCTATCCAGGTGAGGACTTTGATTATTATAGAGGTTTATTTGAAATAGGGACAGATACAAAAACATAGACATGTGAAACAGTTATCCAATGTATGCATCATAGTGTTTGTAGCCAAAGCTCATTTACAACACTTGTCCCCAACAACAACAACAACACAGATCCAACATCATTAAAATAGGAAAATAAAAAGTAGAATGAGTTGATAATAATGATAATAGTAATAATACAGACAAAGTGCAAACTAGATAAAAGCCAATAATAATAATAACACAGACAAAGTGCAGACTAGATAAAAAACAATGAGTAAAAATGAGTAAAAACTAAACATGGGAACACGATTGTTGCTCAACTAGCCATAATTTTGTTTGTTTTTTGAAAGTGACAAGTGCAGGTATACTTTTCAAAGTGTCCGGTAAAGAGTTCCATAGTTCCATCCATCCATCCATCCATCTTCTTCCGCTTATCCGAGGTCGGGTCGCGGGGGCAGCAGCCTAAGCAGGGAAGCCCAGACTTCCCTCTCCCCAGCCACTTTGTTCAGCTCTTCCTGTGGGACCCCGAGGCGTTCCCAGGACAGCCGGGAGACATAGTCTTCCCAACGTGTCTTGGGTCTTCCCCGCGGCCTCCTACCGGTCGGACGTGCCCTAAACACCTCCCTAGGGAGGCGTTCGGGTGGCATCCTGACCAGATGCCCGAACCACCTCATCTGGCTCCTCTCGATGTGGAGGAGCAGCGGCTTTACTTTGAGCTCCCCCCGGATGACAGAGCTTCTCACCCTATCTCTAAGGGAGAGACCCGCCACCCGGCGGAGGAAACTCATTTCGGCCGCTTGTACCCGTGATCTTGTCCTTTCGGTCATAACCCAAAGCTCATGACCATAGGTGAGGATGGGAACGTAGATCGACCGGTAAATTGAGAGCTTTGCCTTCCGGCTCAGCTCCTTCTTCACCACAACGGATCGATACAGTTGTCGAGGCGGCTGATTGGAGCTGTGGCCGCAAGGTAGTTGGTGCTTGTCATGGCGGTAACCCTAGAACCCGTTGGTGGACACCGGCGGTGAGGGATGCCGTCAAGCTGAAGAAGGAGTCCTATCGGGTTCTTTTGGCTCATAGGACTCCTGAGGCAGCGGACAGGTACCGACAGGCCAAGCGGTGTGCGGCTTCAGCGGTCGCAGAGGCAAAAACTCGGACATGGGAGGAGTTCGGTGAGGCCATGGAAAACGACTTCCGGACGGTTTCGAAGCAATTCTGGACCACCATCCGCCGCCTCAGGAAGGGGAAGCAGTGCACTATCAACACCGTGTATGGCGAGGATGGTGTTCTGCTGACCTCGACTGCGGATGTTGTGGATCGGTGGAGAGAATACTTCGAAGACATCCTCAATCCCACCAACACGTCTTCCTATGAGGAAGCAGTGCCTGGGGAGTCTGTGGTGGGCTCTCCTATTTCTGGGGCTGAGGTTGCTGAGGTAGTTAAAAAGCTCCTCGGTGGCAAGGCCCCGGGGGTAGATGAGATCCGCCCGGAGTTCCTTAAGGCTCTGGATGCTGTGGGGCTGTCTTGGTTGACAAGACTCTGCAGCATCGCGTGGACTTCGGGGGCGGTACCTCTGGATTGGCAGACCGGGGTGGTGGTTTCTCCCTTTAAGAAGGTGACCCGGAGGGTGTGTTCTAACTATCGTGTGATCACACTCCTCAGCCTTCCCGGTAAGGTCTATTCAGGTGTGCTGGAGAGGAGGCTACGCCGGATAGTCGAACCTCGGATTCAGGAGGAACAGTGTGGTTTTCGTCCTGGTCGTGGAACTGTGGACCAGCTCTATACTCTCGGCAGGGTCCTTGAGGGTGCAGTTTGACTGTGTGTAACAAAATAAAATTGGTAAAACTTAAAATATTGTATTTGGTTAAAATTTGGCAATGATGATATGGTATACTCTTCTTGTCTAGAACTTTCAAGGTGCGGTTATAAAGACACTCAATGGTCTTGATTGATGACTGGTGTGCCTGGGACCATGTAGTTAAGCATTAAGATATCTGGGACCATGTAGTTAAGCCATAAGATATGTGTGAAATAATCATTGCATTCATAAAAGTAAAAGCACAGCTAAGAGTTAAGCAGTGTCTTATAATCTTAAAACAGCCTACGTTTGCCTTCAGGTTTTACACATTTTCTTAATGTGACTTTTAAAATTCCGCTGATAGTCTATGATTATGCCCAAATATTTGACTTCAGGTACTTGTTCAATGAGCTCCTCATTCATTTTTATATTCAGGTTTGTTTGAGGTAGCTTTTTTTATGGAGAAGCAGACAGAGTTAGTCTTTTTAGTGTTTAAGGTTAAACAGGATGATACCAGCCAAGATGCTATTTTGTCTAATTTAGCATTTAACTTCTCACAAACTAGAGTACAGGTCTTACCTGATGTATATACCACTGTGTCATCCGCATACATCTGTAAATCTATATCTGTGCATACATCTGGTAGGTCATTGATGTATAGACTGAATAGTATTGGTCCCAAGACACTACCCTGAGGTATCCCTGTTTCTATTTTGCCGAAGGAAGATCTCACATTATTAACTGTGACACATTGTTCATGGCCCTTTAGATATGACTCAAACCAGGACAATGACTGTGTGGATAAATTGAATTTAGTTAGTTTTGAAATTAAAATGTCATGAAATGCTTTTTTTAAGTCTAGAAATACTGCACCGACCACCTGTCCTTTGTCAAGAGAATGTTTGATCTTTTCAGTTCAAAAACAAGTGGCAGATTCTGTAGAATGGTTACGTCTGAATCCCAATTGCAGGGGAGTCAAATAGTGGTTTGTCTCAAGGTGGTGCATTAGTTGTGTTTTAGAGAAAACTGGAAGAAGGCTGATCTATAGTTAGATGTCATTCCAGCATCACCAGATTTGAAAAGTGGTATTACCTGTACAGTCCTCCATCCATCTGGGAATTGCCCAGTTTTAATGGAAATATTAATAAGACGGGTAAGAGGCTGTATAAGGATGCCGCTATATTTTTTAAGAAAAGCTGTGTCTAGGTTATAAATATCCTTTGAGTATGTGGTGTTTAGGTCATGTATGACATTTAGGACAGTTGTCTGACTAACCTTCTTGAGCTGAAATGAGCTGTCTTGTTCATCAGGTATGTCTGTTGTTTGGTCATCATTAGTCATACAAGAGAAACCCGAGGAAAGGTTTTTGACAGATTCTATAAAGAATTTATTGAACTCATGTGTGATGTGACGCTTATCTCCGGGTCGTCCACTCGCACGCACCAGAGACCGTGACTCTACGCGGCCTTTGAAGTGAAAACATGCACCATTTCAAAGGAACATGGCGTGACTGGTTATCTCTCGTCAACACCTTGTGTGTAGTGTACTACGAGATTTTATCACATACGTACATCTCATTGTGCTAGATGTGAATGTTTTATCCCATACGTACATCTCATTGTGCTAGATGTGAATGTTTTCTCAGTGGCCTAGTGGTTAGAGTATCCGCCCTGTGATCGGTAGGTTGTGAGTTCAAACCCCGGCCGAGTCATACCAAAGACGATAAAAATGGGACCCATTACCTCCCTGCTCGGCGCCTAGCATCAAAAGTTGGAATTGGGGGTTAAATCACCAAAAATTATTCCCGGGCGTAGCACCGCTGCTGCCCACTGCTCCCCTCACCTCCCAGGGGGTGAACAAGGGGATAGGTCAAATGCAGAGGACAAATTTCACCACACCTAGTGTGTGTGTGTGACAATCATTGGTACTTTAACTTTAACTTTAACTTTATCCCATACGTACATCTCATTGTGCTAGGTGTGAATGTTTTATCCCATACGTACATCTCATTGTGCTAGATGTGAATGTTTTATCCCATACGTACATCTCATTGTGCTAGATGTGAATGTTTTATCCCATACGTACATCTCATTGTGCTAGATGTGAATGTTTTATCCCATACGTACATCTCATTGTGTTAGATGTGAATGTTTTATCCCATACGTACATCTCATTGTACTAGATGTAAATGTTTTAAGGGGAACTCAATGTGATCTCTGAAAGGGCCAAAAATTATTTTGAAAAGGAGGACCCTCACCCACACAATATGAGTACATACACTAGCTCAGGGGTGTCCAAACTCTATCCACTGAGGGCCACAAATTGAAAAATGAAAGCATCCGGGGGACATTTTGAACTTTTCCAAAACCAATACACAATGTATATATTTTATTTAGCCTTTAGGGGTCCCTTCAAGTTTGGTCCTGGGTACATGGAAGGGTCTCAATCATAAAAAATAGGTCATATATTAATATTTTTTCAACGCTTTAATCCCTTAATTTATCTTCAGATCTATCTGTCAATATCAAGTCTAATTTAAAAAAATGTTTTAGGCCCTTTTTGTTAAAGAAAACTTTTTTTATGGCAAAAACACAAAATATGCAACATTCCCCCCCCCCCCCAAAAAAAATGTCAAAGTAGAAATCATTGGAAAACAAATCATAACATCTTTGATTTTCATTCATTATTACTTTTTGAGCAATGACAGTTTGAAAAAAATCCCGCTACAATTATCGGAGATCCAAAAGGGGCCCAATGATAAAATTTTTAAAAATAAGTCATAAAATCCTTTTTTTTATTTTTTTTGACTTTCAACGTTTAAATGTCTAGTTTAGGGGTGTCCAAACTTTTTGACTGAGGGGCCGCTATGGGCTAAAAATAATTTGGCCCCGGGGCCGAAAGCCATCTACATGCAAAATAACTATATATATATATATATATATATATATATATATATATATATATATATATATATATATATATATATACACTTGTATATATATATATTTATTATAAATGTATGTGTGGGAAAAAATCACAAGACTACTTCATCTCTACTCTATATATATATACACTTGTATATATATATATATATATATGTATATATATATATATATATGTATATATATATATATATATGTGTGTGTATATATATATATATATATATATATGTGTGTGTATATATATATATGTATATATATATATATATATGTATATATATATACAAGTATATATATACACATATATATATGTATATATATATATATATATATAATAAATATATACATATATATATATATATATAATAAATATATATATGTCTTAATAGAGTAGAGATGAAGTAGTCTTGTGATTTTTTCCCACACATACATTTATAATATATATATATATATATATATATATATATATATATATATATATATATATATATATATATATATATATATATATATATATATATCACAGTTGTGGTCAAAAGTGTACATACACTTGTAAAGAACTGTCATGTTTGTGTAATCATGTTTTGTTTTAAGTCATGTTTTGTTTAGTTTCTGGCTTTTCACTCCCTTGTCTTGTCACCATAGCAACCATTAGTTTTCACCTGTCACGTCACGCACCTGTTTCACGTCTTGAGTCACGCACCTGTTTTCGTTAATCATGTCTGTAGTATTTAAGTTCAGTGTTTTTCAGTTTGTTTTGCTGACGACCTCGCACCCCATACCGCACCCCATATATGCTTCTGCACACTCCTCTATGATCCTGCTTCATGTCCCTTGTCACAGTAAGTTTTTGTTTATCAAGCCACAGTTAATGTTTTTGTTTAAGTGTTCATAGTTTATTCTACGCCACTGTGCGCGCTTTTTGTTTGATCCCTTTTTTTTTTAGTATTTATAGTTAGTTCTAGTGTTTCAATAAAAATATGTACCTTAATTCCCGTCTCGCCCGTGCCAATTTTCCGTTGCATCCTGGAAAAGCAAACACCCCGGACCAAGTCGTGACAGATGTCGTCAGCACAAAAGTTCTCCCGCAAGATTGGACGAAGGAAGGTGGGAGCTCCTGCGCGCGATGGAGGAGGAAACGCTACGCTACTCCTCCGTGGAGCGCAGAGACCAGATGTGGGGGCCAAATGGAGAAATGGTGCCATTGAACTCCGTGTGGCCCCACGACGTTGGCACGTCGCCCCAGCCGCGGAAACGTCGCCCAAGACGGAGGACGTTTGGGAAGACTTCCGCGAGCAGTCAGGACACGTCACTCCCGCAAGCTCCTCCCCCTCCGGGCGGAAGCAGGCTGCTCCCAGCCCCGCTGCTCCAGGATGACGTCACGCCATCACCGGAGGATGACATCACAGAGCAAGATTTTTTTTTCCTCAAATCTCTTTTTTTTCAACCGCTCCCAACCAAAGACTCCATGTCCGTAACAAAACTTTATCAAGATAAGTTTTTAGAATTCAGGTCTAGTCAGTCACAGCCATCCCAATTTCATGCCCCGCCCCCCAAGACTCATGCCCCGCCCCCCAAGACTCAAGTCCCGCCCCCGTCACAATTTTTTTCTTTTTTACCACCCACACAACCCCAGGTGGGGGATAAAAAAACAAAACAATTTGGCCAAAATAAAGGGGACATTTCTGCCCTCCCCCGCCCACCCCTACAGAGAGTTCCAGACCGCAGGGAGCGCGTCTGGTATCCGCCCCTTGAGGGGGGGGCTGGGGTCGGGAGCTGTGTTGGTGGGGTGGCTCGGCATCACCATGCCAAGCCACAGCCTCCCTCACGGCCGCCACCACCAGTATACCGACCTGTCAAGCCACAGCCTCCAGCACGACCGCCCTCACCAGTCTTCCGACCTGCCAAGCCGCAACCCCCAGCTAGGCCACCTCCACCTGCACCAAGGCTAGCACCTGTTGCCGCACCAGCTCCACCATGCCAAGTTCCTCGCCAAGCTCCGCTACCAGCTCCACGACGCCAAGCTCCGGTACCAGCTCCACGACGCCAAGCTCCGGTACCAGCTCCACGACGCCAAGTGCCGCCAGTCGCAGCTCCACGACGCCAAGTGCCGCCAGTCGCAGCTCCACGACGCCAAGTGCCGCCAGTCGCAGCTCCACGACGCCAAGTGCCGCCAGTCGCAGCTCCACGACGCCAAGTGCCGCCAGTCGCAGCTCCACGACGCCAAGTGCCGCCAGTCGCAGCTCCACGACGCCAAGTGCCGCCAGTCGCAGCTCCACGACGCCAAGTGCCGCCAGTCGCAGCTCCACGACGCCAAGTGCCGCCAGTCGCAGCTCCACGACGCCAAGTGCCGCCAGTCGCAGCTCCACGACGCCAAGTGCCGCCAGTCGCAGCTTCACGACGCCAAGTGCCGCCAGTCGCAGCTTCACGACACCAAGACCCGCCATGCCAAGACCAAGACCCGCCATGCCAAGACCAAGACCCGCCATGCCAAGACCAAGACCCGCCATGCCAAGACCAAGACCAAGACCCGCCATGCCAAGACCAAGACCAAGACCCGCCATGCCAAGACCAAGACCAAGACCAAGACCCGCCATGCCAAGACCAAGACCAAGACCCGCCATGCCAAGACCAAGACCAAGACCCGCCATGCCAAGACCAAGACCAAGACCCGCCATGCCAAGACCAAGACCAAGACCCGCCATGCCAAGACCAAGACCCGCCATGCCAAGACCAAGACCCGCCATGCCAAGACCAAGACCCGCCATGCCAAGACCAAGACCAAGACCCGCCATGCCAAGACCAAGACCCACACCAAGACCAAGACCAAGACCCACACCAAGACCAAGACCCACACCAAGACCAAGACCAAGACCCACACCAAGACCAAGACCAAGACCCACACCAAGACCAAGACCAAGACCAAGACCCACGCCGAGCTTCGCCGCTGGACGCGTCACGCCGAGCTTCGCCGCTGGACGCGTCACGCCGAGCTTCGCCGTCTGACTCACCACGCCAAGCCACGCCTGCCACGATGACGACGCGCCCACCTCCCAGTCGGCCACGAATGTGGCCATTCCCTGGGCGCCCGCCTCGCCTGCTGCAGCGGCGTTCCACTCGCCGCCGCCACCTAACTCTGCCCCGGTGGATACGGGGACACGTGGTCTGGCGACCCACCGCCATGTCCCCCTCCCGCCCTCCCATGACTCTTGTTAATTTTTATGGACATCTGGTATCTGTCCTTAAGGGAGGGGCTCTGTCATGTTTGTGTAATCATGTTTTGTTTTAAGTCATGTTTTGTTTAGTTTCTGGCTTTTCACTCCCTTGTCTTGTCACCATAGCAACCATTAGTTTTCACCTGTCACGTCACGCACCTGTTTCACGTCTTGAGTCACGCACCTGTTTTCGTTAATCATGTCTGTAGTATTTAAGTTCAGTGTTTTTCAGTTTGTTTTGCTGACGACCTCGCACCCCATACCGCACCCCATATATGCTTCTGCACACTCCTCTATGATCCTGCTTCATGTCCCTTGTCACAGTAAGTTTTTGTTTATCAAGCCACAGTTAATGTTTTTGTTTAAGTGTTCATAGTTTATTCTACGCCACTGTGCGCGCTTTTTGTTTGATCCCTTTTTTTTTTAGTATTTATAGTTAGTTCTAGTGTTTCAATAAAAATATGTACCTTAATTCCCGTCTCGCCCGTGCCAATTTTCCGTTGCATCCTGGAAAAGCAAACACCCCGGACCAAGTCGTGACAAGAACATCATTTCATGGCTGTCTTGAGTTTCCAATAATGTCTACAAGTCTTATTTTTTTGTGATAGAGTGATTGGAGCACATACACAAAAAACACTCATGAAATGGGCGCACTTGGACACCTTTGCTTTAGATCAAATTCAGATTTATCCGGCCATTATAGGTTTTTATTATTTGTTTAATGTTTTTTTGTTTTTTTTAATGCCCTTTTTGTTATAGAACACTTTATTTTTTATGACAAACACACAAAATATGGAATATTTTCTCCCCCAAAAAATATTTCAAAGTGGAATATTTGTTGTAAAGTAATTGTAGCCTTCAACAGGTCAATATTTCATAACAACATTGATTTTGATTCATCACTATTTTTGCGCAATGACAGTTTTAATTTTAAAAAAACAGCCTCTTTTGAACAACTTTTTTATGTTTTTTGTAATAGTATTTTTAGAACGTGGCGCGCGTCGTTCCAAAAGTGAGCCTCACATTTGACACGTGTGCACTCCCTCATGAAAAGCACATTTTTGTGTTATTTTCATTGTGAGTGGGCCAAATAATCCATATTCTCACGGAAATGACCTTTGTCCCCTTCGAATCAGGTGGCCGAGGCCTCAAGATGGAGCTGTGGAACAACACCAGGTCCGGAGACCTGAGCGACATCCAGAGCTACAACGAGAGCAAAGAGGGATACTGGTCGCAGTGGATCGACTCCATGCCGCACAACTTCCCCAATGAGCTGCACGACTTGAGCACCAGAACCAGAGGCTTCTTCGTGCCGCCGGCCAGCGGCAACTACACCATTTACCTCAACTGCGACGATAAATGCCAGCTGTACTTCAGCAACTCCAGTCGCCCGGAAGACAAGGCATGACAACTTCAAATGATTCCTCCGATGACTAAATGTCACACAACATGTTTCACTAAATTCCATTCAGGTCCAAGTGGCTTACCAGCCGTACTACGTTGGCGACTACACAAAATTGAAATCGCAGAAGTCTGAAGTCATGGCTCTCGAGAAAGGAAAAGTGTAAGTCCATCTAAGACATCTAGTCCAAACTATGGCACGAGTTTAACGATCAATCACAGCATTGACTTATATGACCCAATCCAAACAACCTTCCCTAGTCATAGCACAGGAAAAAAAACAATTCGACCGGCGCAAAAAAAAAAAAAAAGTCAACAAACATGTCACACATAAGACAACCTGCTCACTGAACTTTGTGGATATTATAGAAAACAGCCAACCACCATAAAAAATTCAAAATTCATTTGGGACCGGAATTCCGACCCTTGATGCTGAGTGCCAAGCAGGGAGGTAATGGGTCCCATGTTTTTATATATGTATATATATATATATTTATTTATAGTAAATATATATATATATATAAGCGCTTTGAGTCACAAGAGAAAAGCGCTATATAAATATAATCATTTTATACATATTTTTTATGTGGTCCGCCACATCATTTTATTGTTGACCACGACATCCTTTTAACATGGCCCGCCATATCTTTTTATGGGGTCTGCTATATCATTTAACATGGCCCACCACATCTTTTTATCGTGTATCGCCACTTAATTTGAATATGGACCGCCAGTTCATTTTATGTGGTCCGCCACGTTATTCAAGTGGCCCGACAAATTATTTTTCCATGGCCCACTATGTCATTAAAGTGGCCCACCACGGAATTTATGTGGGCAGCCAAATCATTTTATTTAGTCCCCTATATCATTTTATCATGGCCTGTCACATCAATTTATTGTGGCCTGTCACATCATTTTATGTACAGTAGTTCGCCACATCATGTTATGTGGTCCGCTCATTTAAAATGGCCCACCACATCATTTTAAGTGGCCCGCCATTTCATTTTAATATGGACCGCCAGTTCATAAAAGTGGCCCACCACAGAATTTATGTGGGCAGCAAAGTCATTTTATTTGGTCCCCTATATCATTTTATTGTGGCCTGTCACATCATTTTATTGTGGCACGGCATATAATTTCATGTAGTCCGCCACATCTTTGTTTGTAGTCCGCCACGTCCTCTATGTGGTCTGCCACATTATTTTCTATGGCCCACCATATCATTTTATGTGGCCCACAAGTTTTATTGTTCTTTGTTCTGCAGCTACTACATTGAAATCCTGCATCAGGAATATAACGGTGCAGCCGGCATCAACCTGGCCATGTTCCGACCCGAGAGCTGGTTTACCGAGGAGCAGTCAGACGATGCCATCAACGAGGTCCAGGTTATCGCAGTGAACTACGAGGTCTTTGACGAAAAGCAGGTAAGCGGAGGCTCCGACTGCATTTTCGATAAGGGGATTCCGGTCAGTCCAAGACATGTGGGTCACATCTTCCAGGTGGTGACCTTGGAGGCGTGGCCTGACAAGGTTAGTGGCGTTCAGGAGGTGCAGAAGGTGAGCGTGAGTAGTGCCTGTGTGGGCCTCCAGTGTGGAAGCACCTACTTCAGCCTGCACTACGAAGACGTCAGCACTGGTAATGTGGACATGGTGGACTGTGTGAGACCGGAACACTCCCGCCCTCGGTCTTTTTGCTGAGGTTGAATCTCTTCAGGCCCGATTCCTGTCAGCGCCGCGGCAAACGTGGTGGAGAGAGCCTTGAACAATCTGTGGTCCATCAAACCCGACTCGGTTCGGGTTAGCAGGGACGAGGACAGCGACGGAGTTCATTTCACGGTCACGTTCGATTCCGACCGGGGTGAGAAGCTAAAACCGATTCCCGCGGATGCGGTCCAGCGGGACTTCATCCTTGTTTTCCTCGGCTGCAGGTGATTTCAGGCCTCTCCGCTACGAAAGCCTGGGTCTGGACACCAACATCACCGTCACAGAGGTGACAAAGGGCAGGAGCAACATGGCCACGTTCACCTTGGTCTGGGGGGGCATACCCACTAAGCCCATTCCCAGCAATGCCAATGGCTCAGAGGTAGGTTGCCAGTTAAAAACCGTGCCCATGCTCAACTAAAGCCAGTCGAACACTGCTAAGGAATTAGTATTGTTGCAAAATACGTATCCGTCTGTAATCGTGTCTGTGGACTAATTTGTGTGTTTGTATCGCAAAAATGTGTGTAATCAAATATGCATGTGCCTGTTTTAATTGGTATGGCCGTATTCTGATTTTTTTCCACACACACAGACTGAGATACAGACACACAAATTAGTACACAGACGCGGGAACTGTTACCACAATATTTCCATACACTGCTCGTTCAACGGCCGTTTTGTTCGGACTTTGACCAGGTCCAGTGGGCTCTGGAGGACATGATGAAGGCCGAGTGTCCGGTTGAGATCCTCACCGAGGAAGGACGGGACGTGAAGTTCTTCAAGGACTATGAAGATGACCACGACACGGTCAGTGATGAACCGGATTGTCACAACGGAATAGTTCTTCGAAACAACATGACTTTGCTTGCCTGGCACAGTTTGGCGGCGCCAAAGGGACACGGGTTAAAAACGGGGCCTTCTGCGGATCGTGGTCACTGGAGAATGCAGAGGTTCTTTTCAAGGAAAGTTACAGGACGCGGTCTGGTGCAGCCTACGGGGGCATTTCCCTGAAGCAGTATTCGACGGTACAATAACACACAAAGATGCTCTTTTGGTTGGTTCAGTCACTTTTCTAAAATCTCTTTCTTTCTTTGCCCTTCCAGCTGTGCTTTGCACATAAGGGAATGTTCAAAGATGAAATTGGCGTAAAATTTACTTACATTGATGAAGAAGACCAAATCAAGACCAAGAAGGCAAAGATCAACGCCGTCTTTACCAAAGGCTACAAGTCAGTAAAAATAGTCCATCCCGTAAATCTGGATTAGTCCAGACTGGAGATGGTGACTTTGATGACTTGCTCTGCGCAGGTGGAGTTACAAGTGTGTGGACTTGCAGACGTCTCTGCAGACGGACTACGTTGGAAGCGCCTACACCGTCCTGGAGGTTTATCTCTACAAAGACGAGTCCGGGGAAGACTTCTACGTGGATGCCATCCACATCGGCAAGAGGTCCACCACAGAGGAGGAATACGGTGTGCAGCTGCATTGCAGTTCGATTTTGGCTGAGGTCGAGACCAAACGTGACACGTCTCTGTCGCTTGGGTTCTTCCCGTAGCTGTTCCTGGCAAGAGGAGGCCGCCGCCATTTGAGAGCACAGGTCTTGCTTTCAAGGAGATCTCTGTCGTGAAAGAGACCTACTCCAACGGGTCGCAGGTCAGCTTTGAGATCACAGCCACACCACTGGACTGCGGCTTTGGGTTCCCCCTCATAAACGTTGGCTTCCTGCAGGTAAGTCATCAACAGAAATGGACCTACCGTTGGGAGAAAGATTTGGAAGATAACTTTACTTATTTACATCTTTCTCATGCAATGCCAGTATTAGATTTCAACAAGGTTTAGGTTTGAAGGCCATGAAAGGGAATGCAAACACAAGAAGAATAAGAACTGATACTGACACGCTGCAGTCTAACAAAGACACGCAGGGATGGTAGATACGGATACAAAAGCCAAAACCAGTGAAGTTGGCACTCTGTGTAAATCGTAAATAAAAACAGAATACAATGATTTGCAAATCCTTTTCAACCAATATTCATTTGAATAGTTTCTGGGTGTTGTTGATAAATGGCTTTGGTTTTACATAGTATAGTTTTAACTTGCACTTATAGATGTAGTGACCAACTGTAGTTACTGGCAGTGGTTTTCTGAAGTGTTCCTGAGCCCATGTGGTGATATCCTTTACACACTGATGACGCTTTTTGATGCAGTACCGCCTGAGGGATCCAAGGTCCGTGATATCATGGCTTACGTGCAGTGATTTCTCCAGATTCTCTGAACCTTTTGATGATATTACGGAGCGTAGATGTTGAAATCCCTAAATTCCTTGCAATAGCTGCTTGAGAAATGTTGTTCTTAAACTGTTGGACAATTTGCTCAGGCATTTGTTCCCAAAGTGGTGACCCTAATTTTTTTTCATGGAAGCTGCTTTTGTACCCAATCATGGCACCCACCTGTTCCCAATTCGCCTGTTCACCTGTGAGATGTTCCAAATAAGTCTTTGATGTGCATTCCTCAACTTTCTCAGCTTAGATTGTTCAGTGATGTCAGTGTCCGCCATGATTGAGATTTTGGCGTCACTTGAAACGTTTTCACTGTGTCTACTCTTGAAGATGACCAACAGCAGCGAAGACTCGGCTGCGTTTCAGGAAGGTTCCGCCATCGTCACAGTCGCTCGCCCTCACAGAGCCACCCCGCCTCTGAACGGCACCTTCGGCGTGGAGATGAATGGGCAGCGTGTTGAAGGTAACCCAGATGCATTGTGGACCTTCTGGAAAACTCGCACACCTAAACTGTGTCGGGCAGCTCGTGCGAAAAAGTCACTGACCAGTTGTGGTTCCCAGGTCTGTCGGTGGACATCAGTCAGGAGGACCTGAAGTACGCCCTGGAGGGAATCCCCGGGATGGGCCTGGTAGATGTGAAGTACACTGGAACGTGCAGACAGCCCAAGTGGATAGTGGAGTGGCTGACACGGCCGGGAGACCAGCCTATGCTGCAGCTCAACGGTTCTTTGGTCGTTGGCAAGGACGTGGTTGTCTGGGCCCATGAGAGGAAGAAGGGAGGGCAGATGATGCGGAGCATGACTGGAGACTTCTTCCGTGTCTGGGAAACCAAACCACAGGTACGACCTCCAGTGCTCCTTCTCTCTTTGGAGCCACGCCTGGCTGTGTTTACTCACTACACTATACATCTGCTGGAGCGAGTCCAATTGGTGTCAGGTGTATGTTGTGCCTCCAGGCGAGCGCAAAATCACATTAAGACGCTACTGGATTTGTGGCCGCTCCCATCTATTGTTGTGAATCTGAGAAATAGTGCCTTCCAAGAGCTTTCTTCTTTTTTAAGAAGCCTGCTTTATTCCATGACTTTTGTGTTCCTGGGGTTTTACAGCACCGGGAACACACCACTGATATGAGTGCCTAGTTAAGGTGGAGGAAAAACACGTTTTTTGGATGAGTTGAGGCACACTAAAATGGGTTTGGGACTTTTTAGGGGTGCTTTTTGGGGGGCAAAGGCCTATCTACTTTTATTAGAAAAAGTCCATAGACTCGGGAAATGACTAACAGACCTTAAGATCCCAACGTACCCCAGACTTAGACTTGTCTAAGTCTAAGATCCCAACGTACCCCAGATTGTAAATGTAATTGTTTAGAGCTTTAATACACCTGGAAAGATACCCAAAGCCATTTATACTTTACATCAAATTCAGCCATTGACACACTGATGATAGAACCACCAAAACCCCAAACAGTCTCAAGGACCCAAGTATGCCCAAAATGGACAACCCCCAAAGGTCCTGGTGCTCCAAGAGGTCTGAAATTCACCCAAAGAGTCCGGGTGAATTCCAAAACTTTTGGGCAACCCCATTTAACACTGTGGTTCATTTTGGGTCAGTTAGGACTTTCATGGACTACTCATAGCCTAAATGGGTACAATTCAGACCTGGTATATACGGCGGTACCTCAACCTACAAGTTCAATTCGTTTCATTACCGAGCTCTTTATCCAAACACTTGAATTCTAACATGAAACATGCCTTTTAGATAAGAAATGTTGTTTACAACATAAGTAGTACTGCAATACATTGATTAGGGATGGGGATTGAATTATGTAAAATCCAACCGTGCTATTAGGCTGACATTGATAGTTCTGTAAAAACTTTCTCAAAATCTGATCTCCAGTTCGGGCCCGATTGAGGCCTGTTTGGATTGTGGATGATTGATGAGCCTTTTGTTTGCTTTTGTGTATTGCTGCACCATGCTAGGGCCATTCGTAAGTGCAGTTGTCAATATTTGCCTGTACTTATTTGACTGATTTTGTTATTATTTTTGTTTTTATAGGACACTCAATTTGTATCGTATTTCTGTTAGCTGTATGTCCAAAAAAAATTCAAAAAAACAAACATCTTTCGATCTCTAACTATAAGCTCATGCTAGCAAATAAAGCCGGATGTTTAGGAGCGGATCTGTGGCGTTAGCTTCAGCATTTAGCAACTGTGGACTCAAATTATGCTGGCAAATTAACGTAGAGTATCTCAAAATACTGTTAAGTGGAGGTACCACTGTACTTCAAAAATGCAGATTAGGGCATACTTGCCAACCTTGAGACCTCCAATTTCGGGAGGTGGGGGGTGGGGGCGAGGGTGGGGGGCGTGGTTGGGGGCGGGGGCGTGGTTGGGGGCGTGGTTAAGAGGGGAGGAGTATATTTACAGCTAGAATTCACCAAGTCAAGTATTTCATATATATATATATATATATATATATATATATATATACAGGTAAAAGCCAGTAAATTAGAATATTTTGAAAAACTTGATTTATTTCAGTAATTGCATTCAAAAGGTGTAACTTGTACATTATATTTATTCATTGCACACAGACTGATGCATTCAAATGTTTATTTCATTTAATTTTGATGATTTGAAGTGGCAACAAATGAAAATCCAAAATTCCGTGTGTCACAAAATTAGAATATTACTTAAGGCTAATACAAAAAAGGGATTTTTAGAAATGTTGGCCAACTGAAAAGTATGAAAATGAAAAATATGAGCATATACAATACTCAATACTTGGTTGGAGCTCCTTTTGCCTCAATTACTGCGTTAATGCGGCGTGGCATGGAGTCGAAGAGTTTCTGGCACTGCTCAGGTGTTATGAGAGCCCAGGTTGCTCTGATAGTGGCCTTCAACTCTTCTGCGTTTTTGGGTCTGGCATTCTGCATCTTCCTTTTCACAATACCCCACAGATTTTCTATGGGGCTATGGTCAGGGGAGTTGGCGGGCCAATTTAGAACAGAAATACCATGGTCCGTAAACCAGGCACGGGTAGATTTTGCGCTGTGTGCAGGCGCCAAGTCCTGTTGGAACTTGAAATCTCCATCTCCATAGAGCAGGTCAGCAGCAGGAAGCATGAAGTTCTCTAAAACTTGCTGGTAGACGGCTGCGTTGACCCTGGATCTCAGGAAACAGAGTGGACCGACACCAGCAGATGACATGGCACCCCAAACCATCACTGATGGTGGAAACTTTACACTAGACTTCAGGCAACGTGGATCCTGTGCCTCTCCTGTCTTCCTCCAGACTCTGGGACCTCGATTTCCAAAGGAAATGCAAAATTTGCTTTCGTCAGAAAACATGACTTTGGACCACTCAGCAGCAGTCCAGCTCTTTTTTTCCTTAGCCCAGGTGAGACGCTTTTCGCGCTGTTTCTTGGTCAACAGTGGCTTGACACGAGGTATGCGGCAGTTGAAACCCATGTCTTTCAAGCGTCTCTTGGTGGTGGATCTTGAAGCACTGACTCCAGCAGCTGTCCACTCCTTCTGAATCTCCCCCACATTTTTGAATGGTTTTTTTTTCACAATCTTGACCAGGGCGCGGTGATCCCTATCGCTTGTACACTTTTTCTGACCACAGTTTTTCCTTCCCTTTGCCTCTCCATTAATGTGTTTGGACACAGAGCTCTGAGAACAGCCAGCCTCTTCAGCAATAACCTTTTGTGTCTTTCCCTCCTTGTGCAATGTGTCGATGGTTGCCTTTTGGACAGCTGTCAAATCTGAAGTCTTCCCCATGTTTGTGTAGGCTTCAGAACTGGACTGAGAGACCATTTAAAGCCCTTTGCAGGTGTTTTGAGTTAATCAGCTGATTAGTTTGTGGCACCAGGTGTCTTCAAAATTTAACCCTTACACAATATTCTAATTTTGTGACACACGGAATTTTGGATTTTCATTTGTTGCCACTTCAAATCATCAAAATTAAATGAAATAAACATTTGAATGCATCAGTCTGTGTGCAATGAATAAATATAATGTACAAGTTACACCTTTTGAATGCAATTACTGAAATAAATCAAGTTTTTCAAAATATTCTAATTTACTGGCTTTTACCTGTGTGTGTGTGTATATATATATATATATATATATATATATATATATATATATATATATACATCCCCGCGACCCCGAAGGGAATAAGCGGTAGAAAATGGATGGATAGATGGATGGATATATATATATATATATATATATATATATATATATATATATATATATATATATATATATATATATATATATATATATATATATATATATATATATAAGAAATAATTGACTTTCAGTGAATTCTAGCTATAAATATATATTTATTATATTATTTATTTATATATATATATATATATATATATATATATATATATATATATATATATATATATATATATATATATATATATATATATATAAATAAAAGAAATACTTGAATTTCAGTGTTCATTTATCTACACATATACACACACATAACATTCATCTACTCATTGTTGAGTTAAGGGTTGAATTGTCCATCCTTGATCTATTCTCTGTCACTATCTTTCTAACCCATGCTGAACACACTCTCTGATGATGCATTGCTGTGTAGCACGCACAAAAGTGCTTTCATCAAATGCACTAGATGGCAGTATTGTCCTGTTTAAGAGTGTCACAACATTGCTGTTTACGGCAGACGAACTGCTTTACTGTAGACGTTGTTTATATTGTGGGAAAGCGGACTCAGGTCCGCCTGAATTTCTGGAGATTTTCGGGAGAAAATTTGTCCCGGGAGGTTTTCGGGAGAGGCGCTGAATTTCAGGAGTCTCCCGGAAAATCCGGGAGGGTTGGCAAGTATGGATTAGGGTTGTAAAAAAATAACAAAGTACCCTCTAACCCTGCAGGTGGTTATGGTCAGGTTGAATAGGTTTGTTTTCTTCTCCTGTAAACATTCCCTACCTGTACTTGATTTGGGTGAAAATATCACCAAAATAATGTCTGAATTCCATAACCGAAGCTTTTCGAACTCTTGTTCACAGGTGGAGGTTTACATCAACGGCATTCCCTCCAAGTGTTCCGGAGACTGCGGTTTTGAATGGTCCGAGGACAAGACCCCTGTGGTGAGCGGGATCAGCCCCTCTAAAGGTGAGCGGTTCATCCACTACCAGGGTCTTTTCAGTCAAAGCAAGTGATGGACAAGGTCTTCAAAATCTGTTGGGGAAGATGGTTTCATTAAATACGCCCGACTTTACCAGGATCCGTCGGACTTGGGACTCGTTTGACTGTCACTGGTTCCGGCTTCGGTGACCAAAACGCCTCCATTACGGTGGGAGGAGCCGAATGTGTCGTGGAAGAGGTCTCGGGTGAGTTGGTGAAATTAAAAGGCTGACTTAAGGACACGACGCTAACCAACCAGGTGTGCATTGCAGCTGACAGTCAAGTGTGCAGACTGGGCAGCGCCGGTGCCGGCACCGTCCCGGTGTGGATCAACTTCCCCTCACTGGGTCGTCCGCGCGTTGCGGCCGGTGGCGTTCTCAACTTCACCTACCAGCTCATCGTCTCCTCCTTCTCCCCGGTGTCTGGCAGCGTCGCAGGTGGAGCGTCACAATGATACTCATGGTCAAAGCGGTGACCTAATACTTACAGGTGTGTCCCAGGGGGAACGCTTTTGACGGTGACGGGCTTCGGCTTCAGCGGGAACGCCAGCGTCGCCGTGGGGGACGCGGCGTGCAGTGTGGTCCAAGCAAGTCACACGGAGCTAAAATGCAGAACACCAGCAGTGAGTCAGACAGGTTCCACCCCGTCTGGACCATGGAAGTTGTACCGTTGACTGTATGTGTTCCTGCAGGGGACTGCCGGCTCGCATGCGGTCACTGTCCACCTGGGCAACATGAGCGAGGCGGCGAGCGAGGCGGCGAGCGTGGCCTTCACCTACGACCTCGCCCTGACACCGCAGATCTCCGGGCTGAGTCCCCTAAAGACCTCCGTCTTTGGTGAGCCTCCCAGACCACATCCATTATGTTTGATTTTTCAGGGTTTTGTTCTTTAAGGTCACATACTGTAGGAAGAGGGTTCATATGGCCCCATTCGTCACGGTTTACCTGACACTTGAAACGTGACGAATTGTGGGGGCGCACTATCCACTATGGCAGTAGAGTGTTAAATATCCTAAAATGTGCTTTCCGGCAATTTCAACTTTGACCACAGTGTCAGTTGCAGTGTGAACAATATGACGTGTCGGTGGTCCTAGTTGCATGTGGACCAGACAATATGACCTTTTGGTGGTCCTAGTTGCATGTGGACCAGACAATATGACCTTTTGTTGGTCTTAGTTGCGTGTGGCCCGGACGGTATGACTTGTCAGTGGTCCTAGACGAGTGAGGACCGGACATTATGACGGATCGGGTTGGTGACCCTAGGCTCTTGCGGACTGCAAAATCTGACTTGTCGGTGGTCCTAGACCATACGGACCGGACAGTATGACGTGTTGGTGGTCCTAGACGCGTGCGGACCAGACACTATGACGTGTCGGTGGTCCTAGTTGCATGTGGACCAGACAATATGACGTTTTGGTGGTCCTAGACGTCTGCGGACCAGACAATATGACGTGTTGGTGGTCCTAGACGTGTGCAGACCAGACAGTATGACGTGTCAGTGGTCCTAGTTGCATGTGGACCAGACAATATGACGTTTTGGTGGTCCTAGACATGTGCGGACCAGACAACATGACGTGTTGGTGGTCCTAGATGCGTGCGGATCAGACAATATGACGTTTTGGTGGTCCGAGTTGCGTGTGGACCAGACAATATGACGTTTTGGTGGTCCTAGACGCGTGAGGACCGGACAATATGACGGATCGGGTTGGTGGCCCTAGGCTCTTGCGGACCGCAAAATATGACGTGTCGGTGGTCCTAGACCATGCGGACCGGACAGTATGACGTGTTGGTGGTCCTAGACGCGTGCGGACCAGACAGTATGACGTGTCGGTGGTCCTAGTTGCATGTGGACCAGACAATATGACGTTTTGGTGGTCCTAGACGTGTGCGGACCAGACAATATGACGTGTTGGTGGTCCTAGACGTGTGCGGACCAGACAGTATGACGTGTCGGTGGTCCTAGTTGCATGTGGACCAGACAATATGACGTTTTGGTGGTCTTAGTTGCGTGTGGACCGGACAGTATGACTTGTCAGTGGTCCTAGATGCGTGAGGACCGGACAATATGACGGATCGGGTTGGTGTCCCTAGGCTCTTGCGGACCGCAAAATATGACGTGTCGGTGGTCCTAGACCATGCGGACCGGACAGTATGACGTGTTGGTGGTCCTAGACGCGTGCGGACCTGACAGTATGACGTGTCGGTGGTCCTAGTTGCATGTGGACCAGACAATATGACATGTTGGTGGTCCTAGACGTGTGCGGACCAGACAACATGACGTGTTGGTGGTTCTAGACGTGTGCGGACCAGACAGTATGACGTGTTGGTGGTTCTAGATGCGTGCGGACCAGACAATATGACGTGTTGGTGGTCCTAGACGCGTGCGGACCAGACAACATGACGTGTTGGTGGTCCTAGATGCGTGCGGACCAGACAATATGACGTGTTGGTGGTCCTAGTTGCATGTGGACCAGACACTATGACGTTTTGGTGGTCCTTGTTGCGTGTGGACCGGACAATATGACGTGTTGGTGGTCTTAGACGCGTGAGGACCGGACAATATGACGGATCGGGTTGGTGGCCCTAGGCTCTTGCGGACCGCAAAATATGACGTGTCGGTGGTCCTAGACCATGCGGACCGGACAGTATGACGTGTTGGTGGTCCTAGTTGCATGTGGACCAGACAATATGACGTTTTGGTGGTCCTAGACGTGTGCGGACCAGACAATATGACGTGTTGGTGGTCGTAGACGTGTGCGGACCAGACAACATGACCTGTTGGTGGTCCTAGATGCGTGCGGACCAGACAATATGACGTGTTGGTGGTCCTAGTTGCGTGTGGACCAGACAATATGACGTTTTGGTGGTCTTAGTTGCGTGTGGACCGGACGGTATGACTTGTCAGTGGTCCTAGACGAGTGAGGACCGGACAATATGACGGATCGGGTTGGTGGCCCTAGGCTCTTGCGGACCGCAAAATATGACGTGTCGGTGGTCCTAGACCATGCGGACCGGACAGTATGACGTGTTGGTGGTCCTAGACGCGTGCGGACCAGACAGTATGACGTGTCGGTGGTCCTAGACCATGCGGACCGGACACTATGACGTGTTGGTGGTCCTAGATGCGTGCGGACCAGACAGTATGACGTGTCGGTGGTCCTAGTTGCATGTGGACCAGACAATATGACGTGTTGGTGGTCCTAGATGCGTGCGGACCAGACAATATGACGTGTTGGTGGTCCTAGACGCGTGCGGACCAGACAACATGACGTGTTGGTGGTCCTAGATGCGTGCGGAACGGACATGTGATGGGTTGGTGGTCCGAGTTACATGTGGACCGGACAATATGACATGGCGGTGATCCTAGACGCGTGTGGACCGGACAATATGACATGGCGGTGATCCTAGACTCATGCGGACCACACAATATGATGTGCAGATAGTCCTAGACGCGTGGGTGATAAATACGTGTAATTTATCCTTCTAAAGTTGGAATCAAACACATCTAAAACTGTGTCAGTCGGTAAATCTGTAAACCTAGGAAAAGTATTACTAAGAAAACTGCGGATCTAAAATGTGTTGCCTCGGTAGTGAATCAACCTGTTTCTCACATTACTGGCATTAGCACGCACAGCCGATAATTGTACACATAACGCTGGGAACTTGTTTATGAGCTGTTGTTCTTGCACACGTGAGTCCGCAATTGTCAATACCTTGTAAAGACGAGCGTCTTATCTCTAATTGCCGCGTAGCGTAACGTTGTGTTTCTACGCAGCGTCCTATGTTATTATTCCGCACAATAAACTGGAGATTCCTGTTCAGGCAAAGAAGCTGACAAGTGCTCATTAGAATCTGAGTGGAAAACTAGAAGCTTCACGCTCCTGTTTGGGTCTCTGGTCAGGATGGCGCCTTCTCACCATCCTGGGCTCGAACCTGGGCGACCAAGCCAATGGCAGCGCCGTGTACGTGGGCATGAGGGAGTGCGTCACCGAGGAGTGGACGTCAACAAGCGTCACCTGCGTCCTGCCCGTGCTGCCCCCCGGCCTGCACAGAGTGGACGTCCTCATCGGGGACAATGGCTACCCCCAGACCAGGTAGGACCTCTGCTGAAAATACTGCTGTAGCTCGTAGTGGCGCTGGAGAAAAATCGATTCCATCCCTGTTATTTATTCCGATACTGTATCAGTTCATCATTTTTAACAATAAGTTCGGTTTGAATCGCAAATCTTGTTGAAACGAGAATCGATTCTCAATTCAAATGTCACCCCAAAATCATGGCGTTGAATCGAATCAGTTTCTTGTCCATTGTTGGGCCGCCAAGAAATACCTGCTTCTCAGCTGTGGTCCGTATGGGTACTCAGTTGTAGTACACTTTTCCACCATTTGCGGCAGTAATGACAATATCAAACAGGCAGAAAAAGTCTGGCGCTAAAGTCATAGAGACGTTTCTTAAGCGCAAAAATACGACTAAAGGGGTGAATCTGTATTTTCATTTGCACTTTAATTTGTTTGACAGTTTAGTTCAACATACTCATTGTTCATTTAATTTGTTTATTTTAGCACAACATAAATGCAGCTGGGATAGGCTCCAGCGACCCCCCCGCAACCCTGAAAGGGACAAGTGGTAGAAAATGGATGGATAATTGTATGTACTGTTTATGCAGTATATTTGGTTGTTTTCTACTCAGCCTGACCTAAGTCTAAGGTTTATGTGCTAAATAAATAACACATGGGTTCATACCATTTGACAAGTGCTATAGGTGGGTTAGATAGAATTATTGAACACAATTAAAATCAAGAATAAGGTTACTAATTCAGTGTTAATGTTTAAGTAGGCCTCGGGCCCCTCTGTAGTGGAAAAATGTCCTTGCGTTGACATTTTAACATTGGTAGCGAACATAGAAAACTGGGGTCCAAACTTGTGATTTACAGAACTGAGGCAAGGCACCCCTCTAAGTCCATAGCCTTTTTGTTTCGTAATGGGATTTATGTAACTGAGGTGTTCGCCAAGGCACTCTTCTAAGTCCATTGCCTTTTTGTTTCGTAATGTGATTCATGTAACTGAGGTGTTGCTGCAGATTGTTTACTTCTTTAGTTATACGAGTGGTGTTCCTCACAGCTCCGTCTTAGCTCCTCTCTATTTCATCATTTGGACTTTTCGAATTCAGTTAAAAAAAAAACTCACATTTTTGCAGAAGGTCCTTAAAGACACTGGAAAAAGTCACAATTTTACCAAGTGTATAGTTCTAATTTCGGGTCAATATATTTAAATAATCTTAATACAAGTCACGATCATTTGTCAGTGCGACATGAGGAATTAAATACTACTTTTGAGCATCACAAGTTTGTTATAAGACACAACAATTTACAATACTAGTAAGATAATAATCAGTTTGAGTTGCTAATTTTAAGGTCACTTTTAAGGTTTTAAGGCCTAAATCAAACTTGCCAACCCTCCCGGATTTTCCAGGAGACTCCCGGAATTCAGCGCCTCTCCCGAAAACCTCCCGGGACAAATTTTCTCCCGAAAATCTCCCGAAATTCAGGCGGACTCAGGTCCTCCACAATATAAAAAAGCGTACCTGCCCAATCACGTTATAACTATAGAATGATGGAGGGCGAGTTCTTGGTTTCTTATGTGGGTTTATTGTTAGGCAGTTTCATTAACGTCCTCCCAGCGTGGCAACAACACACAACAACAGCAGTCACTTTTTTGTATACCGTAAAGCAGTTCGTCTGCCATAAACAGCAATGTTGTGACACTCTTAAACAGGACAATACTGCCATCTAGTGCATTTGATGAAAGCACTTTTGTGCGTGCCACACAGCAATGCATCATCAGAGAGGGTGTTCAGCATGGTTCGAAAAATAGTGACAGAGAATAGAACAAGGATGGACAATTCAACCCTTAACTCAACAATGAGTAGATGAGTGTTATGTGTGTGTATATGTGTAAATAAATGAACACTGAAATTCAAGTATTTATTATATATATATATATATATATATATATATATATATATATATATATATATATATATATATATATATATATATATATATATATAAATAATAAAATATATATATATATACATATATATATATATATATATATATATATAGCTAGAATTCACTGAACGTCAAGTATTTCATATATATATATATGAAATACTTGACTTGGTGAATTCTAGCTGTAAATATACTCCTCCCCTTTTAGCCACGCCCCCAACCACGCCCCCGTCCCACCCCGACCACGCCCACCCCCACCCCCCTCCCCCCACCTACCGAAATCGGAGGTCTCAAGGTTGGCAAGTATGGCCTAAATATAATTCAATATTTACATTTCAAATATAATCCATTTTGACTTATTCCAATGGCAGATTTTTTTTTGCTCATTACAAGCAAAAATAAGTTGTATTCATTTTTAAAAAATCTTTTTATGTATCTCTGACAAAATATATGAAGAGTTCCAGCCCAAAAAACAAAAAAACGCCATCGCTGTCCTGATGAATTTGAGCGGTCTGCGAGCACGGAAAGTCGACAAATGATGCGTTTACTCTGCTGTTGTTGTCTTGTGACGCAGCTGTCAATGTAAACCCTTGACCTAAATAGGTGTATGTTTGGGTGAAATTAATTCATTACAGTGATGTAAAAAAAAGATCTGTTTTCACTTATTTTTAGGGTCAGGCTGGCATGGATTCCTCCATCTGTACCAAAGTATCGAAAATTTCATTTTTGGACAAATTTGCTTTTTTCCAGTTTGGGACATTTTGATTGCTAGAAACGATTCAATTGCAGTTTTTTCACGAGAAGCTCCATCAAAAAAGATTAAAAAGTTGTTGTTTTTTAATTAAAAACTTCTTCTTCTTTTTTTTAATTGCTTTATGTGCTTTTGGAACTGAACTCTTCAAATAGACCAACATTTCTACTATGTAGGATGCTCGGGAATATATAAAACTACTCGTGAAGTAGGTAAGTCAGTAAAAAAATTTTAATAAAGCGGTTTTCACAGTTAAAAATGACAAAGTGCAATTACATTAAAACATCATAAAAATGATTAAAATAAGTTAAATGTCCAACATTTGAAAAGCAAATATTTTTTTAAAGAATCAACACTGTTAAGGTGCAAGTCATCACAGAGTCTGGGGGCTACAACTCGGAATGCCGGGGTCACCCCAGGTTTTAAAATGAGTTTTTGGGATCTTTCCCTACACCTGAAGGGTAGGGGCACAACAAATCAGGGAGGTACTGGGTGTTGTTGATAAATGGCTTTGGCTTTGCGTGGTAGAGTTTTTAACTTGCACTTACAGATGTAGCGACCATCTGTAGTTACTGACAGTGGTTTTCTGAAGTGTTCCTGAGCCCATGTGGTGATATCTTTTACACACTGATGTCGCTTTTTGATGCAGTACCGCCTGAGGGATCAAAGGTCCGTAATATCATCGCTTACGTGTAGTGATTTCAACAGATTCTCTGAATCTTTTGATGATATTACGGAGCGTAGATGGTGAAATCCCTAAATTCCTTGCAATAGCTGGTTGAGAAATGTTGTTCTTAAACAATTTGCTCAGGCATTTGTTGACAAAGTGGTGACCCTCACCCCGTCCTTGTTTGTGAATGACCATGGAAGCTGCTTTTTATACCCAATCATGGCACCCACCTGTTCCCAATTAGCCTGTTCACCTGTGGGATGTTCCAAATACGTCTTTGATGAGCATTCCTCAACTTTCTGAGTCCTTCTTGCCATTTTTTCCAGCTTTTTTGAAACATGTAATAACAAAGTTTCCCTGTTCGAACGTTAAGTATCTCGTCTATACAGTCTATTCAATTGAATATAAGTTGAAAAGGATTTGCAAATCATTGTATTCTCTTTTTGTTTACCATTTACACAACGTGACAACTTCACTGCTTTTGGGGTTTGTACAATAGTCAATGCCAGACGGTAAGAACGTGTGAATGATCATTTCGAGATCCGATTTTGACAACAAACCTCTCACTTTTGAGACGTTTCTCAGGCGATAAAAGCAGTTTTTGGTCAGTTGACGACTGACTCTCCAAAGACTTCGGCTGATCAAACACAACCCCAAGGTTTCTGAGCCTGGTTTTAACTGATGCACTCAGAGTACCAAGGGAGTTCTTGATCAGGAGGTTCTTTTTATCGGGAACAATGATCAGAGTTTCCGTTTTGTTGGAATTCGAAGACGGCCAGTTTTTTTTACGAGAGACACATTTCGAGAACTCTGATAAAGGAGCAAAACAGTTGAATATCATTTGATAAGACACATTTTCAAAACCACGGATCAACCGACCAAGTACGGCCCCTCGGTACGTCGCTTTCTGAAAATGGTGATTGAGTTGAATATCCTTGTCTTGTAGCAACGGTGTGAACGCCACCATCGAATACATCCTGGAAATCCACGCCATCTCCCCCACGACTGGTTCTCTGATGGGAGGAACCGAGCTGACCATCTCTGGATCTGGTTTCAGCCCAAACATCTCAGACAACACAGTGTCTGTTGGTAAGCAACCCGAGGGCCACCATTTGTAACAATTAACCTATTGCTTTGCTCCAGTCATTCCACGAACAGATCTATCTCCAAGCTAAAGAGCAATAGTATCAGCTTCCACGTGATCTCACGCATGTTTTTTTTGTGTGACAGGAGGATCCGAATGCGAGGTGAAGGCGGCCTCTGAGAACGAGCTGCAGTGCGTGTTGAAGTCAGAGGAGCGGACTCACATTGTTACCAACCAGGGAGTCCACCACAGTAGGTTTGCGTTTCGCTCCTTTGTTCACATGTCAGAGGGAATCTCAACGCCGGCCGGATTGACTTACAGAAAACCGCTCGGAGCACTTGTCACTAAGAAACCCGTTGTTTTGCATAATTATGCCAGTATTGGCAACAAAACTTGTCGTCTTAGCAAGACTTCCATGCTCTGTGTTGCACAGTCCACGGTCCAGGATATGCCTGGGACCCAGCGTCTATCGCGGTGGATGTGGGGGACACCGTGACGTGGACGTGGGAGCCGCCGGCCTTCAAGAACAGCTTCCGTTACGCTGTCTTCCACGTTTCCAGCCCTGGTGGCGCCACCGCAGAGGAACCCCTCTTCTCCAGCGGCGAGCCCCAGCCTGGAAAAGGTAGAGAGAAAAAACACGTTGTGACACACCATTGGAGCTTTTCAGCACATCTGCTCCAAAAACTAAATATGTGACCTATTTGCCCTTCCCCCTCCCCGCAGGCTTTTTCAGATACCGTTTTACCATCCCGGGTGTCTATTACTACAGTAGCGGTTACATCGACCAGGACAAGAAGTTACAAGGTGTTGTGAGAGTCCAACCTCGGGGCCAAAGCGACAACGAGGTCACCATCAGCGTGGCGGGCGTGGAGGCCAGACATGTGACTGGAGGTGGGTTTCCTTTGTTTATCATTGGTGACCCTCAGAGGAAGTTAAGAAAAACCATCAACGGTTCACACCCAGACAAACGTTAATGTACACTAGTAGGGATGCGTGGAATCCGGTACTTTTTTGGCACTGACCGATTCACGTAAAACCCAAAGGTGCAATATTACAGTATAGGGTTGTCTCGATACCAATATTTTGGTATCGGTACCGGTACCATAATGTATTTCGATACTTTTCTAAATAAAGGAGACCACAAAAAATTGTCATTATTGTTTTTATTGGAACAAAAAATGTTAGTGTACATGAAACATATGTTTATTATTGTAAATTAGTCCTTAAAGGGGAACATTATCACAATTTCAGAATGGTTAAAACCATTAAAAATCAGTTCCCAGTGGCTTATTTTATTTTTCGAAGTTTTTTTCAAAATTTTACCCATCACGCAATATCCCTAAAAAAAGCTTCAAAGTGCCTGATTTTAACCATCGTTATATACACCCGTCCATTTTCCTGTGACGTCACATAGTGAAGCCAACACAAACAAACATGGCGGATAGAACAGAAAGCTATAGCGACATTAGCTCGGATTCAGACTCGGATTTCAGCGGCTTAAGCGATTCAACAGATTACGCATGTATTGAAACGGATGGTTGTAGTGTGGAGGCAGGTAGCGAAAACGAAATTGAAGAAGAAACTGAAGCTATTGAGCCATATCGGTTTGAACCGTATGCAAGCGAAACCGACTAAAACGACACGACAGCCAGCGACACGGGAGAAAGCGAGGACGAATTTGGCAATCGCCTTCTAACCAACGATTGGTATGTGTTTGTTTGGCATTAAAGGAAACTAACAACTATGAACTAGGTTTACAGCATATGAAATACATTTGGCAACAACATGCACTTTGAGAGTGCAGACAGCCCAATTTTCATCAATTAATATATTCTGTAGACATACCCTCATCCGCGCTCTTTTGCTGAAAGCTGATCTGTCCAGTTTAAGGGACTGTGTGAGCCAAGACATCCAGGGGGTTTAGCTCGCTCGTCTGCGGTATTAAACTGCCGCCATTGCTTGCCGTGCTACCGAGGACCTTTGTCCCTGAATTGCTCACACACTCCGGCAGATTCAATGGGGGTCTGGCGGCAGATTTCTTTGACTTTATCGTTGGAAATGCATCTGCTTTGAGTGTCGCAGGATATCCACACATTCTTGCCATCTCTGTCGTAGCATAGCTTTCGTCGGTAAAGTGTGCGGAACAAACGTCCAATTTCTTGCCACTTTCGCATCTTTGGGCCACTGGTGCAACTTGAATCCGTCCCTGTTCGTGTTGTTACACCCTCCGACAACACACCGATGAGGCATGATGTCTCCAAGGTACGGAAAACAGTCGAAAAAACGGAAAATAACAGAGCTGATTTGACTCGGTGTTTGAGGAAATGGCGGATTGTTTCCCGTTGTGACGTCATCGCTCCAAGAGCGAATATTAGAAAGGCGTTTAATTCGCCAAAATTCACCCATTTAGAGTTCGGAAATCGGTTAAAAAAATATATGGTCTTTTTTCTGCAACATCAAGGTATATATTGACGCTTACATAGGTCTGGTGATAATGTTCCCCTTTAAATAAAATAGTGAACATACTAGACAACTTGTCTTTTAGTAGTAAGTAAACAAACAAAGACTCCTAGTTAGTCTGCTGACGTATGCAGTAACATATTGTGTCATTTATACACCTATTATTTTGTACACATTATGAGGGACGAACTGTAAAAATTGATTATTAATCTACGGTACTTGTTCATTTACTGTTAATATCTGCTTATTTTCTGTTTTAACATGTTCTATCTACACTTCTGTTAAAATGTAATAATCAATTTATATAGAAAAGTATCAAAATACATTTTGGTACCGGTACCAAAATATTGGTATCGACACAACCCTATTATCAGGGGTATAGCACCAAATTCTGTGCTCCTAAAGGGTCCTTCCATTCCATTGTAAATCCAACGTTGCCGCCCCGTACAGACACACTTGGTATGTTTACGTGCAGTAAAAAACTAATTTGGTTAAAACCAGGTTCTAGAAACACTCAAAGTGTCTTTAAACACTCCGTTTGTAACTTTAATCAAAGGTCTTTGAATGCACCACGGTTATGGGCAATGAGATTTAAATGGCTTAAAACTTTACAAAAGCCAAGGCCACCCCCGTGCACAACATTTCCACTCAACAAGTAGTCCAGTCAGGTCCTGACTGGCTCTTCTGTCTCCTCCCTCAGTGTCCCGTCGCGTCTCCAGGTCTAACCACGAATGCGTCGCCACACCAGAGTGCCTTGAGTCCGAAGTGACGTCAGGCAGCCTTTCCTTCAGCACCTCCGCCTGCTTCACCCCCACGGTCCACTCCATCTGGCCCAACCAGGGTTCCTACCACCAGCACATCCACATCCAAGGAGACGGCTTTAGCAACGTCAGCTGTGCCATCGAGGTTTGTACTAAGGCGTTGCACTCACTCTCCAGTGAGGTGTCTTGGTTGACATGCGGCGGTTTCATGCAGGTGACGGTCTGGGATGAGCCCTGCCAGGTGGTCAACAGTTCCCGGTGGGAAATCTACTGCCAGCTGAGCGCCAACAACAGTCTTCCCGTTGGCGTCGCTCTACCTGTAGACGTTCGAGTTAACAACTTAGGCAGCGCCATCATCGCCGTGGCACAGGAGCTGGACCGCCGCTTTGTTGTTTTGCCCGTCATCGACTCCGTGTCGCCCTCTGAAGGCAGCTCCACCGGCCACACCAGGCTGTTGATCCACGGTTCTGGGTTTTCCGAGGGTGAAGTAACTGTAGCCGGCCAAGTCTGCGATGTGGTTTCAGTCAGTTACACCCACGTGGTGTGTGACACGGCCCCTTCCCTGCCACACCATGGCGACGTCATCTTCCAGGCGGGGAGGATCCAGAGTTCCTGTCGGTCCAACTGCTCCTTTCTGTACTCGTCTTCCATCGCTCCAAATGTCACCGCTGTTTCTCCCGACAGCATTAGCGGTTTAACCAACGTCACCATCTCAGGCGCAGGGTTTGGTACCGACCCAGAGGATGTGGCGGTTTTCGCTGGCGACATCGAGTTGGAAGTCTCCAACGTGGCTGAGGACGCCATCACGGTGAAGGTCCATGCTCTCCCTGCGGGCGACCATGACATTCACGTGATTGTGCGGAGTAAAGGCTTGGCGTCCGGGGACGTCACCCTGGCCAGTCAGGCCCAGGCTGTCCTGAGCCCCTCGGAGGGGAGCCTGGCAGGGGGTACCCCTCTCCTCCTCACTGGGAATGGCTTCCTTCCTGGGAACACCAGCGTGATGGTCGATGGTGAACAGTGCGAGATCGAGGAGGTGACGCCCGGTCAACTGAGGTGCTGGACGCCTCCTCACAGCGAGGGCTTGGTATCCGTTAGCATCCACGTTCTCTCAGTGGAGTACCCTCCCCTCAACTTCACCTACTCTACAGGCCACACCCCCATTGTCAGCGCCATCAGTCCCTCCACTGGTGAGCACGGTGCACCGTGAACATGAGTCCGCCATAACCTGCTTGACTGTCCTGTCCGGCCCTTTCATCACAGGACCGAGCGCTTCAGCAATCACGCTGAGCGGTTCCGGGTTCGGCACCGACACCCAGCAGGTGACCGTCATGGTGAACGACGTGAGCTGCAGAGTGCTGACGGTCGCAGACAACCGGGTGGAGTGCACTGCGGGGGACAACCCCGGCGGGCAGTACCCAGTTATGCTTCGCCACCACATCAAAGGTTACGCTCAGTCCAGCGTCAGGTTTACTTACGAGCTGGTGCTCAGCGGCGTGCAACCCAATGAGGGTAAGCACACCTCGACGACGCAGGATGGGATTTTGGACGCATTTGTTTGGTTTGGCTAACTCTGATCTTTTTGTCCGCCCCCAGGTAGTTTTGGCGGTGGCGCTGAGCTGACCATCCAGGGTTCTGGGTTTGACCCGCTCAACTCGGTCGTGCTGATCTGCGAGGAGGAGTGCCAAGTCGACAGGGAAGTGTCAACGCCGACACAACTCTACTGCGTGTCCCCGTCCAACAACGGTATTGCCGTGTTTTTGCCTTGTACCAACATCTCAAACTGGCTGTTGTTGTTGTTATTCCACATCATTTGAACTCTTTTTCCACTCACTCGCGTGGCTATTCAGTTGTCAGAAGCAACTTCATGGTTGTTGAAGATGCCGTCAGTCACTAATCACAGCAAGGAATGTGCACCGGCTAGTTTCAATGGTTTTGTCTGAGCTGTCAAAGTCCTTCCGATGTGAATGTACCGACCTTATCTAGGAATGCCGTCTGCCTCTGCAAAGACAAAATAAGACAAAGAGATGTCACGGTTGACGAGTCGTGGCCATTCCTCTCATCCCGTTGTCTGCTTGTGTCGCACGTGACGGCACCTATAGGCTCCGACTCCGAGGTGAGGTGCACGGTGGCTGTGGCGAACCCACTGGATGCTGTCAATGTGTCGGAGGGCTTCACGTACAAGTCCCAGCTCACGCCCGTGATCAGCGAGGTGTATCCACGGCGAGGAGGCACCGCCGGCGGTACTTGGCTCACCATCGTCGGCTCCGGTTTCAGGTGCAGGCAATTTCCAGGACATCCCGTTTTTTTGTAACCTATTTCCACCATTTTTACGTTCGACTACTCCTTTCACATTTTAAAACCCATTTTAACCGTTCCACCTTCAAAACACTCCTCATCGTCAGGACAAAAAACAAGTTGGTTTAGGAACTAGAAAAATTCCGGATTTTCCCGAAATTCCAGGAATTCCGTAATACCATTTCTCAAATAGAAATGTTTCCACTTCAACAGATTTGAACAATTCCAACACCAACCATTTCAACTCATTCAGAACATTTAAGTTTTTTACTATTTTCAAAACAATTCCCACTTTTCCTGAAATTTCCGTTAAAATTATTGGGACATTTTCCGAAGTTTCACAATTCCCAAATTTTTCATCTGATTCTAACCCTTCCAACTTGAAAATATGCAGCCTGTTCAGGAATTGTGTGCTCTACTTCAAAAATTAAAAAAAAATTGAATTGTTAAAAAAAAAAAGACTTCCAAGAATTTCCCGTTTTTAGGGATATTTTCTACATTCAAAATAAATTGTCCATTTTTCAAACTTCCACGATTCCCACATTTTTCAACCGATTCAAACCATTCCACCTTCAACACATTCAACTCATTCTGGACATTCAAACTACCATATTTCCAATTTCAACACATTTCCAGGAATTCACGTTTTTTTGCAACATATTTCCACCCTTTTTACCTTCGACTACACTTTTCACATTTTAAAACCCATTTCAACCTTTCCACCGTCAAAACACTCCTCATCGTCAGGACAAAAAAAACAAGTTTGTTTAGGAACTACAAAAATTCCCAATTTCCCCGAAATTCCAGGAATTCCGTAATACCATTTCTCAAATAGAAATGTTTCCACTTCAACAGATTTGAACAATTCCAACACCAACCATTTCAACTCATTCAGAACATTTAAGTGTTTTACTATTTTCAAAACAATTCCCGCTTTTCCCGAAATTCCCATTGAAATTATTGGGACATTTTCCAAAGTTCCACAATTCCTACATTTTTCATCTGATTCAAACCCTTCCAATTTCAAAAATATTCAGCCTGTTCAGGAATTGTGTGTTGTACTTCAACAATAAAAAAAAATTTAATTGTTAAAAAAAAAAAAAGATTTCCAAGAATTTCCAGTTTTTAGGGACATTTTCTCCATTCTAAATAAATTGTCCATTTTTCAAACTTCCACAATTCCCACATTTTTCAACCGATTCAAACCATTCCACCTTCATCACATTCAACTCATTCTGGACATTCAAACTACCATATTTCCAATTTCAACACATTTCCAGGAATTCCCGTTTTTTTGCAACCTATTTCCACCCTTTTTACCTTCGACTACACCTTTCACATTTTAAAACCCATTTTAACCGTTCCACCGTCAAAACATTTGTCTTAGTCAGGATATAGAACCAAGTTGGTTTAGGAACTAGAACAATTCCCGGTTTTCACGAAATTCTAAGATTCTGTAATACCGTTTCTCAGTTAAAAATTGTTACGACGTCAACTTATTTATATAGACTTATGTATATAGCCCCCTCCTGCTCCGTCACTGATAAGACTACCATGGCAAATTTCTCTCTACATAGCAACATTTTAGGGCTGGGACAACTTAGTTGACGACATCAAAAGACGGATATACAGTGGAGGCCAAAAGTTTGAACACACCTTATCCTCATTCAATGTGTTTTCTTTATTTTCATGACTATTTACATTGTAGATTGTCACATCAAAACTATGAATGAACACATGTGGAGTTATGTACTTAACAAAGGTGAAACAACATGTTTTGTATGCTAGTTTCTTCAAAATAGCCACCCTTTGCTCTGATTACTACTTTGCACACTCTTGGCATTCTCTCCATGAGCTTCAAGAGGTAGTCACCTGAAATGGTTTTCACTTCACAGGTATGCTTGAAGCTCAGTGGAAAAGTTTGCGATCGCCAGATTCCAATCAATGCCACTGTAGAAAAAAGGACTTTTGAAGTGATGTGCAAACTGCTAATTAGAACACATTTTATGGGGAATTCATTGGAAAAATGTGTTGCACCACTTCACTCAATACCGGTTTGTTACCAAAAGAACAATAAATCTACAGATTATTCGATTAATCAGAACAAAATAATCGATTAACACAGTCGAGAAATAATGGTTGGGTGCAGCCCTCCAACAGACTGGGACTGGTCTTGAGAACCAGTAGCACTGGGTTTGGTCCCTGGTCGCAGTAAAGTCATCGTTACCATGATGTTGAACTGCGTATTTTGCAAACAAATACAAAAAAATTATTGAAATATTTGCTTACAAAGAATTTTAGTACATGCACAGAATTACATTGAGTCAAATTCAAGGATAGAAATCATCACATAAAGAAACGTCCAAATCACCATTCTTGTGTATTCCCATTCTACATTGATTCCAAATTTTTATACATAGACAGCATACAAAAACTTGTTAAAAAACATATATATATATATATATATATATATATGTATATATATATATATATA